>NC_143249.1:18489848-18792878 GCF_984573655.1 Nuphar pumila | reverse complement strand
GAGTAGTAACTCCTTGTTCATTGTGAATGAATAATGAGTGATCTAGAAGAGATCTAGAAAAGTCATGCCGTTGTATTTCTAGAGAAAAACTGTTGAACCAGGAACGAGAAGCTTGTTTCAAACCATAGAGTGCTCTCTTTAACTTGCATACATATTTTTTGGCGTCTCGTTCTGCATACCCAGTGGGTTGTTCCATGTAGACCTCTTCTTTTAAATCCCCGTGCAGAAAAGCATTTTTTACATCCAGCTGGCTCAATGTCCATCCATGTTTAATGGCTAGACTCAACACAATACAAATAGTCCCCATCTTAACAACAGGACTAAAAGTTTCATCAAAGTCTTGGCCTTCCTCTTGTGTGAATCCCTTGGCTACAAGTCGAGCCTTGTACCTTTCGATGCTCCCATCTGGTTTATATTTTATCTTGTACACCCATTTTGACCCAACGACATTTCTGTTCAGTGGTCTAGGCACAATCTCCCATGTGCCACATTCATGTAAGGCCTCCATTTCTTCATTCATTGCTTCTACCCATCTTCTAGAGCTCGCAGCTTGATAAAACATAAGAGGCTCATCCTCTTTACTTATGGATGTCAAGAATAACTGAAAATCCATTGAAAAATTTTTATAACTTACCTACTTGTCAAGCGGATGTCGAATCCGTGAAGATCTTCTGATATCTATTTGCTGCGAAACGGATGATCCAGATGGATCCGTGTTCGTACAAGGAATGAATGAGGGCTCTTTCTCTCGCCGAGTGTACACAATTCCCTTATACCTTGTTGGCTCCAAGTCATATGTGACAGTTTCCTTCGTTTGAGTCTCATTGGCTGAATCCTCATGTGGCTCATTCTGACTGCAATTTTCTGGACAATCTACTGTACCGTTGGAGAAGAGTTTTGAATTTAACCATGGGTAGTATACCTCAATGCTGGAGCTTGAGTTATCAGTATCCACCATAGTTGAATTAGTATCCTGATCAGCAAAGTTCATTTCATCGAAAATAACATTCCCTGATATTTTGACACACTTACTCAGGGGATCATAACACTTGTACCCTTTGTAATCTTCTGCATATCCTATAAACCTGCATTTCAAAGCCTTATCTTGGAACTTGTGCCTGAGTGAGCTATCAATGTGCACATAACAAACAGACTCAAACATACGTAATTCATGATAATCAGGTTGTATGCCAAAAAGCGAGAAGTATGGTGACTTATTTTCTAAGATATTCATGGGCAAGCGATTTATCACATGAACTGTGGAGTGGAAAGCCTCAGTCCATAATGATATAGGGAGATTGCTCCCTTGCATCATGCTCATCGCAGTCTCAACAATATGTCGATGCTTCCTCTCAGCAATCCCATTTTGTTGAAGTGTATGAGGGCAAGACACTCTTCTCTTTATCCCATTATGTTGAAGAAAATTAACAAAATCACTCGAGGAGAATTCACCTCCTCCATCACACTGGAAATTAAGAATGTTGGTAGAGAAATGATTTTGAACAAAAGAGTGAAATTTCTGGAACAATCCAAAAACTTCTGATTTGTGCTTCATAAAGAATATCCAAGTGTAACGTGAGTAACTATCAATGAAAATAAGATAGTATTTACTGCCAGAAAAAGAAGTAATTGGAGCAGGACCCCAGACATCTGAACAAATGACCTCAAATGGCCTTGAAGCTCTTTTATTAATGGAAGCAAAAGGTAAAACATGACTCTTACATAGATGACAGCTAGAACATTTTGTATCAACGACTTCTGAACTCAGACTGGACTTAGGAATAAGATTATTCATGACAAGTTTTTCAATGAAATGACGACCACAATGGCCAAGACGACTATGCCAAAGTCTTGGCTTATTACTTTCAGAAACAGTAAATATAAAATCAGAATCAAAGACTTGACGTTGGTGAGGCTTCAAGGATGAATAGTTGGAATGAATGAAGGAAGGATCTTCTTGGAAGATGTACATTTTGCCCCATCATTGTCCTTCAGCGAATATCCTCCTCGTGCGAAGATCCTTGACATAAACAGAAGAGGGAGTAAATTCGACTGAAGCATTAGCATCATCAACAAGTTTTGAGACAGAAACAATGTTCTTTTGAATATTAGGAGCATGGATGACACTTGGAAGTTTAAGAGAGGATTTTGACATGTGTATAATGGCATTTCCAGTATGTGAGATGGCATGATGGGATCCATCTCCTGTGACTATGCTATTCTTTCCAACATAAGGTGTAAGAGTCAAGAGCTTACCTACATCACCTGTAACATGAGTAGCTGCTTCGGAGTCGACATACCAAATTCCTTTGTCATTTTGCTTCATATTTAATCCTGCCAAGGCTGCCAACAGTAACTCTTTTACTTCTCCATCCTTTTTAGTCTCTGCTTGTGGAGCTTTCCCTTTGTTTTGGGGATTAAACCAACAATTCGCTTTAATGTGCCCTTTCTTGTTGCATAGGAAGCAGGTGGGAATGGGTCGTTGTCCCTGGACATTGGGTGTTGGAAGAATGCCACGACCTCCATAGTTATTTCTCCCTTGGCCTCCTTTTCCTCGAAAAGAACTTCCTCTACCTCGACCATAACTCATTCCCATAGCCAGCACATCTTGTGTTCCGGAATTCCCATGAGAGGTTTCAGAGGAACCTTTCAGATTCATCTCATATTGCAATAATTTTGCACGAAGATCTTCAAACTTTGGAAGTTCTAATAGACATAGTAAGGTTGTCGTCATAACATGATAGTCTGGCCCCAATCCACTCAAGGTTTGTTGTACTTTATCTTTTTCACTGACAAGACACCCAACAACCGCCAACTGATCTGTGATGTCTTTCATTTTATTCAGGTATTCCATAATAGACATGGAATCTTTCTTCAGCATTTGAAATTCTCGCTTAAGAAACATAATTCTTGCCTCAGAAATTTGTGAATATGTTTGAACTAACGTATCCCACAGTTTCTTTGCCGAACAATCATCAGGAAGAGCAATAAGGACCTCCTGTGAAAGAGTTGAAGTGATGTATGCCACTAGCGATTGATCTCTCTTCATCCAAGCAACATATTCTGGATTCTTGTGAAGAACAACAGATTGTTCTCCTTTATCGTCCGCCTTTTCTTGCGAAAGGAATTCTGGAGGCGGTGGGACCGATCCATCCAAGTGACCAGAGAGGTCCTGACTTTTTATAAACGGAATAATCTGTCTTTTCCAGGTTAAGAAATTGTAGTTATTCAATTTTTCAGAAACTAGTTGACCAAGAAAACTTGAGGACAGACATGATTGACCGTGAGTAAATTCCATTTGATGAATATGCTTGAACTGACACTTAGGTAAAAAAAACATATGAGGAAAGACAGATGGCTACTAGCAGGCAGTTCTCTTTAGAATCAACAAAAAATACAAAGCAGTAGAAAAAGAAATCACAGATTGATAGTGATTAGCAGGTAGCAAGGAAACACATATTCAATGCAGGGAAAAACAGCAGGAAAAACAGCAGGAAGGAAATCACAGATCAAGAGAGGCAGATTAACAATGATTAGCAGGTCACAGGGAAAAACACAGATTAAATGTAGGAAAAACAACAAGAAAACAGCAGGAATTAAACCACGGATCGAAAGAGGATCGAATTTTCACAAAGGAAAGGGGAAACCTGATTTTATTAGACACAGATTTTGTTGGTAGAAACACACTGATGAAAGAATCACAGATTGATGCTGTGATTCTTTGAGATTCACGGCTGATTTTGTTGGTAGAAACACACTGATGAAAGAATCACAGATTGATGTTGTGATTCTTTGAGATTCACGGCTGATAAATCTGGGCTTTCTTCACACAGATTCCAGAATCACGCAGATTCATGGTTGGGTATTCACGGCTGGGTATTTGATTCACACAGATTCACGGCTGATGAATCTGGGCTTTCTTCAAGATTCACGGCTGATAAATCCACTCTGCTGACGCTGATGGGCTCACGCTGGGATTTGCTCACACAGATTCACGGCTGATGAATCTGGGCTTTCTTCACACAGATTCACGGCTCACGCAGATCCACGCTGGGCTTTCTTCACGCAGACTCACGCAGATCCACGCTGGGCTTTCTTCACGCAGATCCACGCCTGGCTCTGATACCATGAAAGAAGGAAACCCTAATCGACAGTAAGAGAAGAGAAGAGAGGGAGAGAGAGATTCCAGATGAAGGAGGGTTCAGTCGATCGTGACTGCCCTCTCATTCTATTTAAAATAAAGTGTAAAACATTAGGGTACGAAAATACCCTTTTTACAAAATGTTAATTTACAATACATGAACTGGATCTGGACCTGATCCATTACATAAATGGATTGGGTCAGACATACACAATGAAGTTAATAATGCCTTCTTTTCAATTATCTCAATTGATGGAAGCCTTACAACCTCTCCTCAAAGGTTCCTCCACAACTGGTGCCACCGTCTCCACTTCATCACCACCTGGTATGACGCCTTGGCTCTTAGATTTTGGTGTTTCATTTCATATGACTTATAATAGTTTCATGCTTACCGACCGTAGTATCGATTCAAATAGGAAGAATGTTTTTGCTGTGGATGAAACCTCTCTTGATGTTAAAGGAATTGAAATTTTTGAAAAATCTTCAAATTTTTGTATTCCAAAAATAAGAATTATTCCACAACTTAATTTAAACTTACTTTCGGTTTCTCAAATCACCGATCAAAGTTCTCATTCACATCTGACCAATGCTTAATACAGGATCTTCAGTCAGGAAAGCAGATTAGGGAAGGTCATAGAGAAGGAGATTTCTACAATATGGATTGGTTAATTATTCAAAAGAAACCATCTTGTCTCAATGTACAATAATTGGATTTGATTTTGTAGCATCAAAGACTAGGACATCCTAGTATTACTAAACGGTCAAATGGATCTCATTTGAGAAATTTTCGTAGTGAAAAAATTCAATGTACTGATTGTATACTTGCAAAGATGAAATTCATTCCTTATCAAGATATGGTATTTTTTGCTTCTAAACAACTTGAATTAATACATTATGATGTTTGGGGCCCGGCTCCAGTAAACTCTAAAGGTGGATACATATATTATGTTATCTTTGTGGATGACTTTTTTCGTTATACATGGATTTACTTTCTTAGGCACAAAATGAAGAATTTGAAAACTTCAAAAAAAATCACAAATTAGCTACAAATCTATTCAAAACAAACATATCCATCTTTCGTTCTGATTTAGGGAGAGAATACATGTCAAACGATTTCAAAAGTTATTTAGAATCCAATAGAATCTTACACCAAAGGTCTTGTGCAAACATACCCCAACAAAATGAATTAGCCGAACGAAAACATATGCATATAATAGAAACTACGAGGACTCTGTTCATCTCCAAAGGTGTTCCAAAACATTTTTTGGCTGAGGCAGCTCTTACTGCAGTGTACCATATAAATCGGATTTCATTGTCAAAACTTCAAAATGTAACTCCATACGAAAGACTTTGAAGTTTCTCCAGATTATTTTAGACTAAGAACCTTGGAATGTAAGTGTTTTGTGTTGACAAACAAAAATGACAAGTTATCTCCAAGAGACATCCCCTGTGTATTTTTTGGGTATGGTGGGAGTCAAAAGGGATTTCGATGCTATGATCTTGAACATGATAAATTATATGTTTCAAGAAATATTACCTTTTTAAAAAAGAAAAGTTTTTTTGATAAAAATGTGCCTAAAAGAGAAGGTGAATATATATACTTAGAGTTGGATTCTAAGAATGATAGTGATTTGGTATCATAAGGGAATTAAATTGATGATAATCAAATACATACTCAGTGTAGTGGACGTTAGGTTCATTCTCAAATTATTCAATATAAAAGAAGACAAGAGAGCTATCATCCAATCTCATACAATCAAACTAAAGACTATCCAGAATGAAAAAATGTCATGGGTGAAGAAATAAGAGCATTAGAAAAATCTAAAACTTGAGAATAACTAACTTACCACCTGGGAAGAAATCAATAGGATGTAGATGGGTCTTACTTATAGGAATATGAGATAGATTATGATGAGACCCTTGCCCCCGTTGCGAAAATGACTATTGTTAGAACACTTATAGTTGTGACTGCTTTTAGGAAACAGCCCATCTATCAAATAGATGTCCAAAATGCCTTCCTTAATGGAGAATTAAAAGGAAGTATATATAGATTCACCACCTGGGTACGATATTATGAAAGGAAAAAATTGTCATCTTAAAAAGGCCGTGTATGGTCTCAAACAAGCATCAAAGGCCAGGTATGATCGCTTTAGTTTTGTTATGACTAGTCTTGGATATTTTTCATGATATACTGACACTGCTTTATTTATTAAGAAATTTGTTGTAGGCATTGTAATTCTGCTCCTCTATCTTGATGACATGATCATAACAAGAGGAGATAAACAAGGAGTAAATCATATTAAACATGTACTTAAACAAAATTTTGAAATAATTGATTTAGGCTTTCTCAAATTTTGTTCTCAAGATTGAAGTTGCTTATTCTCCTCGAGAATATGTACTATCTCAATCTAAATTTATTGTTAAGATTAGTGACAGGTCTGAGCTTGACTAACGAAAAGAGAGTAAATACACCCGAAGTTATCAACTCAAGATGAAGATTGATAATGGAACTCGATTAGATGATCTCACACCATATCGACAGATGATTGGTGCCTTGACATAATTCACCATCACCAGACCAGACATCTTTCATGTAGTTCACACAGCTAGTCAATTTAAGTACTCTCCTACCTCAGTTCATATGAGTGTTGTTAGATATTTAAGAAATTCTATTAATAGAGGATTGTTAGTCTTCTCCCTCCCCTATTGAATTAGTTGTAATTGCATATTCTGACTCTGATTAGGGTGGAGATCCCAATGATAGGCACTTAATCATTGGCTTATGTGTTTTTGTAGGAGACTCACTGATGTCCTAAAAATGCAAAAACCAACAAAAGGTGTCTCTGTCATCCACAGAAACCGAGTATCGAGCTATGTCCACCACAACATCAGCAATTATTTGGTTGAGGAGCTTGCTGACAGATATGGGAGTATCATCAACCATACCATTCAGGTTATGTTGTGACAACAAAAGTACCATATACATTGCTGGAAATCATATATTTCATGAACGCACTAAGCACATCGAGATGGACTGTCATCTATGTCATACGAACTCTTCTAACAGGGCACCGCACCTGCACCCAGGCGGGTGCAACACTTGGACACAACTTCATTTGTGTTAGGTGAAGTCAACCACATTGAGGTCCATTTCTATCTAAAAGTAGATTCAGTTAACCCTAATCAAGTCCATTTTTATCTATATTATATATATAAATACATAAATACACACAAATACACAGTTAACTTAAAACTGTTAAAATTTATATATATATATATATATATATATATATATACACCCCGCACCCCCAGACCCAAGTTTTTTTAAAGTGCCGCATCGCCGCATCCGCACCCATACTCGCACCTATGTGACATAGACTGTCATTATGTTAGAGAAGAATTTTTTAAGAAGACGATTTCACTATCACATGTCATGTCCGAATATCAGCTTGCAGACTTCTTCACTAAAGCCCTTCTTTCGACTAGATTTCATTTCTTGTTAGGCAAACTTTCGATGATCATACCATAAGTTTGAGGGGGAGTGTTAATGTATATACAGTTTAAGGGGTATTTTAGTTATTGTAAATATTGCATACATGAGCTATGTCTTTTAGACAATGCATATCCTTAAGATACTTTCATGCATCAATAGCAAAATCAAATTTTGCCAAACTTGAGCACTTCTTGATGTCAACACTATTGATGAGCCATCCAATGATCTTGAAATGACCCCTCCTCCATTCTTTTCATCTTCTTTTATATTTGGCAACAACTTTAGACATTTCTTTTCCTTGAAGCGCTACTTCCTTGCCATTTTCGATCTTGGTAAACATAAGCTTAGGTTCTCTTTCGGTGCCATCAACCAAACCCCATAGACCCTTTTTCTATATTTTGTGTTTTACTATGGATGACCACATCACATAGTTTGTATCATTGAGTCTCACGGGAATGAAAATGACAACTTTTCGATCATCCTCCAATTTTACAAAGAAGAAATAGAGAGAAAAAAGAAAGAAAGAAGATAGAATGAAAGTAAATTATTCTTTGGATACCACGAGCCGACGATCCGCCCTCGCACGTCCACACAAAAAAGTTCCTTAACCGATGGCTCTGATACCATATAATGAGACAAACAAAATCTCAAAAGAGTGCCACAAAGGCTACAATGAGATACTAATACAATAGTGGTTACTTATGGACCAAAATAACTCTCACAATGGAGATACACACCAACATAGCTTTAACGGGCTATTAAACGTTGGCACTTGTGTACAAACTGACTTCCTAGAGCTTAGTTTGGTTGGAGCAGGACCATAAATTAGTCCTGACGACATTCACTTCCTTTAAAAAAATTATGTATTTTCGGTAGCGAATTTGAGGTCGTTACACCAAGCAAAAAAAGGTAAAGAAGGCCTAGGGGCCAAGGGAAAAGGCAAAGAAGGAGAGAGAGACATCCCTTAGACGAGACGAATTAAGGAGTGAGAGAGAGGAACTTTCAAGTTCAATTCCAATTTCATATCATTTGCTTACAAGATAGATGCCATATATATATAGGCTTTAACAAAAGCATTAAACCATAATGCAAATAACAAGAAATATTAATAATAGTGCAAACTTCTAAGAGCTCCTTAGATAGAACTTACTAGGGCTTTAGGTAACACCCAAAACCCTCGTAAAGCTCCTTATACGTCCATCTAGGGCATTCAACAGGGGAGGTCAACCTCCCTTGGAGAGGCCCACCTGGCTGGCTGGCCCTTGGGGTCTTTTTTGGATCTGGTCTCTTCAAGGTTGATCCACTTTGCTCCATGCTTCGATCCATCCAAGGCTTAGTCGGGTTGGATATTTTCTTGCTCTGCTCCATTCAACGCCAAGTTGGATACGGGTGCCATTGGATTTGTATCATTTAGTGTCATGAAACCAATCATTGCCTTAACCATCAGCTGGTCAATTTTATTGCAGCAAGATCTTATGGTACATCAACGAGCTGATTTACTTGATTGAATCGATCCCAAAAACTAGGGTTGGCCATCTGATCGGTCCAGCCCGACATTGTACATCTTTTATATTTTTATTTTTTCATTTTTTTTGTTTTTGTAAATCCTAGAATAGGATTGGGCCTAATGGTCATTTGACCATAGAACCGTTGGGGAGACCCCAACGACTCACTTGGTTCCCCTATGTACATAAAGGGGTTCAAACCCCATATGTTGTAAGGCTTTTGCTTAAAAGCTTTAGGTGAATACAAATCCTATTTTTTATGTTTGTTGTATGCCCTTAAGTGTGGGTGATTCGTGTGGATTTGTGATTGTGTAATTGACCCATTAGTGGTCATTGTGATTGTGTATGTCCATAAGTGACATCTTTGTATTTCATTATACAGAGTTGCATCAAATTTGTCCATCATTGGAAACCCTGGAATAACTATATTTATGTGAAACAGAAGAAATTGATATGAATAGAAGAGTTACTAGAGATTGTGTAGAATCATGTGCAATGTCTTGCATATCCTATATGCATACGGTTTGTGTTAGTGATGGCCTAGAAGACAGCATAAAATGGCATTTTCCTCTGTAAATTAAATTTGACACATGAAAAGCTGGGGCAGAGGATGCTAATGCTAGCTTCTAAAATCCTGGTCAATATGCACATTCCATCCACGACACTGGGTACATGCTCCTACAAATTCAGGAATGGTTTCAAGCCTCGGAAGGCAACTTATATCCATCAGGTTAAGCAACTTCACCCATTTGCAGAGGATCATTAACGGCTCCATTACATGGCAGATGAAGTGGTATCTTGCCAAACAAGACACCCACTGTCACAATATTCGTGCTCATGCATTGCCAAGAACACATGAAAAATAATACGGTGGCATAACAGATATTTTGAGACAGAAATCTGAATATTAACATGAACCAAGGTACCTACATGTCAACTTCATTGAATGTGGTCAGCATCGCATAAGTGTTCTGAGAATCTTTCAAGCGGGTTGCAACTCTTTTCCTTAATCTTGTCATGGGAACCTGCAAGTTTGCAACCATTGTGAGTTAAGAATCCAGCCCAACTATAGACAAATAAACATCTTTTCCACAGATCCTACAAGAATATTCAATATTTTCCATAAGAACAGCCATTTTGAAGGAATTAATACTTACTCTTCTTTCTCTCTCCTTGGGAGGAAGCTGAGGTTCAGTAGGTAAGCCTTTAGACAGTGGTGGGGAAGGTGCCGAAGACTTGTGCTCAGTAACTGCCTCCAAGGGCTTTTTTTTGTCTACTGTCTGCTCCTCTGCAGAAGGGGGTGGCAAAGGAGCATCTTGGGCAGACTTCTCTGTCTTTGTTGGAGCATCCGACTCAGCAGCACCAGATTTTGAAATGATAGCAATCTTCGTTCCAGGAACAACAGTATCACCTTCCTTAGCTACAAACTGCAATGAGTTACATGTCAATAGATTTTTCGGAAGAAATAAATGTGATTAGGTACCAGAGTACATTCAAGCAAGTACTATATATCCAATTTGCTGATTAACATGTCATGTGATAAATACTTACCCTCTGGATGATCCCAGCTTCAGGACTAGCAACATCAATAGTAACCTGGAAGTAGACAAGTATCTATGTTTTAGAAACAATACTTACTTTCAACAATTATCTTCAAATCCAATTGGCAAATGATAAAATACCTTATCTGTCTCAATTTGAGCTATTGCCTCGTCAACCGCAACCTTATCACCAGGTTCTGATCCAGATGGATGAAAAACAAATAGTATAGACAAGCTATTGAAAGAGTACCAGATTTTTTATCAAAGAAACATACAGGATCAAAAAATACTATTTGTATTACATACTCTTCAGAAATGTGGCCAGAGTTCCATCTGTAATAGATTCACCCATAAAAGGGACTACCGCATCAACTGAGTCACCTTCATTTTGAAATTTTTGGTAAATGATTATTTAGTTAGATGCATGAAATGGAAGAAAATAAGACAACTTATGACAATATTACACCTGATTCTGAGGCAAATGATCTGCTCCATATGGTGTATGAAGAGTCGCTCCCAAGTAGCATACCAATTTCACTGCACATTCCACGTAACAGCATAAGAAAAATATAACAATAAAAGCCCAAAGAGAAACTACAAGAAACTAAATTGGAAAAGAAGAAAGTCAAAAAATTAGCAGGAAAAGAGATATATATAGAGAGAGAGACACTTTTGTGCTAACCTTGTACACTTTGTACCAACTGGGCTTCCTGAGACAAGTTTAGAAGAATAGAACAACAATCAGCTTCTACAAACAGCAGTAAAGATGACCCACCATTAATCAAAACAGAAACTTATGAATAATTTACCTGACAAACGATGGCAACAAAAATTTCTGACATGCTCATATCCCCTTAAGAGAAGCAATTTCTGCCCATAATTTTCAAGAATTTAGATCAGTGAAATATGAGAAACAAAAGTTTGCAGTCCAGATTGTCTGTTTTGTCTCTCTAACAAGCTCACAACAACATAAGCACCAAGAAAGACGAGGCAAAACTTGTCCATTCTCATAAAGTTGAATAAAAGTTGACATCAAAACAGCAGTATTATCACGATAAATTGAAGACTTCTTTTTTTGGATAAAGAATGCTGGGGTGTGATGCCCCTGGGTCATTGAAAAAACATTAGTTGCACAATTCACAATATGATACCATACATTCAGGGTTTCTGTCTGGAGGTTATCCTTCCAGAGTACAATGTTGTCTTGACTAACAAGAATGAGTTGCAAGTGTTCTTGTGTTCTGTCTTCATCATGAAAGACAAATTTTATGTTCTACCCAAAATTAAACGGGCTGGCATCTCTCTCTCAAGAATGAAACTTCATACCATGTTATCACCAAAATCCACCTCCATACACAACTTCTTTATTCTGGTCAAAGATCTACTTAGAGATCACCTCATTATAAAACATGAGCTTGTGTCCAACGTTTTAACAAGGAACTCACTATATTGCCTAAGACAACCAATAAATTGGTCCCTCAACTTTTTGAGATAAACTTGTTGAAATTCCGATAACGTCATATTTTCCTATACCAACCAGTTGTCAAAATTATACAATACTAAATTTAAAAAATGCTGTGGAAAATACAGCTAATTCAATAAGAAAATGATACCATATGACTAACTTTGGTCATAACCCAATAAGATTAAACATGTGCTCCTAAAGGCACCCACTTACTAGCAGAAATTTGCCTCTTAACTACAGGAATAAAACCCTTGCAATTTAAAATAAAAATTAAGACACAGAAAAAGAAGCCCCAACTCTCTCTCTCTCTCTCTCTCTCTCTCTCTCTCTCTCTCTCTCTCTCTCTCTCTCTCTCTCTCTCTCTCTCTCTCTCTCTCTCTCTCTCTCTCACACACACACACACACACACACAGATGTAGTGTTCTGGCCAGTAGAATGTTGTCAACGGGCAGGTGTTTCTCTGGCAGGCCATAAACTCTCAAACAATGTCCCATCCTCTCTCGCCCTTTTTTTTACCAAAATGGCTTCCATGGCATCTCTGACTAATCACTATGCTCAAAATTGGTCAAATTCTACATCACATACGTAAAAACTTCAGCAAAAAATATGAAAATTTTCTACTTTGGTCTTGTTATTTCTAAAACACAAAAAGAATTTGTTGATTATTTGATTCCTTTCATTTCTTTGGATGAGTATTAGTTCAGAACTTCAGATAGAAATGACTCTCCTTTCATTTCTTTGCATGAATATTTAATTCAGACAAAAATGATCTCTCTGTGGACAAAAATTTAACTCAATTAGTTAGTCACTACATATCAACATTACGAGGTTGAAGATGGGAACCATCTATCAGGAAATGCTCTTTCCTCCGATCAATTTTTCATTTTGCTTCATTAGATAATGCACATCTTATTCAAGGACTTGGTTACTAACCCAATTGAGCATCCAAAGTCCAAACCAACCTTTGACAACCAGACAACTTTAATTGAGTGAATGTGCAATGACATATTCCAACAAAGATTCACATGCTTTGCATCTTTCCTTCCAAATGATTCTTCAAGAGTCTTGGTTTCTTCAAACCATAGTCACTTGTATTGTTAAAGGTAATTTCTCGGCGAGGGTATTTCTCGGAGAGATTTTCAAAAGTTGATAAGTCTCGAGAATATCTCATGTGTTTAAAAAATTAAAAAAATATAAATAACAACAAAAAAGCTAAGAAAATAATAAGTTTTGCATTATTTTTCTTCCAAAAATATAAAGAAACATATTTAAAAGGTTTTAAAATATAAAAGAAACAAAAAAATAGGAAATGTGAACTTAAAATAAATAAAAAAAGAGTTTTTCCCAAAAATATAGTGATAATATCACAATATTTTGTCTTTTGATGGTATTTTGAAAATATCGCGAGATATTACCTTTAATATCGGTATTTATCACAATATTTTCAAAATATCCCCGATATCGATGACAGTGCTTCAAACTATAGCCACCGCAAGTGGTAAATAGCATCTACAGATCACATGACTGTTGTATTGATTGCCATCAATTACTATCTAACTCAATATGCCATTTACACTTGCATGAATGTTTGTATTCAACCATCTCTCGTGAATAAGCATTATCACAATGTGGTTTCTTGTGCTTCAAGTACTTTGACAGATGAATCCACAAGGACTACAAGGCTTCCATGATGTTCTGGAAAAATCAATGAACAGAAAGGAAATGATAACAAGGGAAATCAGCTGTACCTCTTTTGAAGAACCAAAAAAACTCTTCTGTAGCATAGATTGTTCAGGAGAAATCCTATGCAAGAACTGCCCATTGGTCTGCAAGAAGCATCAAGGACTAAAACGCACGCACACACAATCCATATTCTTTCGGCAGGCAACAATACAGAGAGAGAGAGTGAGAGAGTGTGTGTGTTCACTGTTTTCCTTATGATTGATCAATACCCATCACCAGAATGGACCGCATGGCAAAAAATACAACCATGAGAAACAATGAATCCTATTCTTCTAATCTTATCAAAGAAGATGAAGGAAGTTATTACCAAGGTAGAAACAGCAACAGAGGATCTACCACGGCCAACTTTTTGTATCACAGCCCACATCATTTTTTTCTTCTTTTGAAATCCCCTGCCAGATAGAGCATAAAGAGTAAACCTCAATGAAGGCCATTGATTTGGACATCTAATAGATATTTCAACTAAAATGCTACCTCTTTTGAGTACCAAAGTTAGCAATAAGCATAGAACAGAGAACGTCTAAGTTCCTTTATTCAAGGAACACCCATTTGCATAAGCAGCTTCCAGATGCCAATAAACCACTGAACTGATTTTACTTGTCATACATTTTAGATTTTACCGAGAAAACATCATCATCATCATCATGAATCCCTATCCCAACTATATGGGATCAGCTTTAGGAGTCCTGTTTCACTATTCTTCCTATGTACAGCTACAACCTCAGTCATTTACAGAGACATGAACACAAAACTAGGAAAACAACGACCATGAGCAACTACAATAAACAATCCACAATCTGACCTATCAGAAAAAAATCATGGTTCAATCAACAAAGTAAACAAAACGATTGATCGAACTCCCAAAGAAAAATCTAACAACGTGTGACATATGAAATACATAAAATGAAGCGTAGGATAATTTAATATCATGGTCATCGTTTGCAAGATAATAAACACAATTTACGTGCTCAATTAAGTTTTTTCTTTTGTTTATGGTCCAACCTACATACCAAATATCACAATCTCAAAGAAATAACAAAGTAAATGCGCAAATTCCCTCCAAATGGGAAACCAAGGAGGAGTAGAAAGGTATAGATACGAAACAATCGCAACAAATTCGAGCAAAAATCCTCATGATAGGGCCGAACGTAAGCATCTAAAACCCTAACTCTAGGAAATTATTTCTCTGATTCAGCCATAACCATTCAATCAAACAACCAAATGTTCGACCTAATTAGATCGAAACTAATAAGGAGAATCGGGAATCCAAACACGAAAGTGATGAGGACAAAGAACGATAAACCCAAAAAAATCAGCAAAAGTTGAGGGGGGAAAAGAAAAAATCAAACGAGAGCTAATCGGAAAATTCACCTGGAAGAAGACACGATCGACGGAGAAGGTTTGAAAGAACGGCCGAAGGGGATGGAAGAGAGAGAGAGAAATGGAACTTGGAAGTAGGGGTATCAACGGGTCAGTTATGACCCGGTCCAGACCCGTATCGGATCCCTTAGAGTTGGGGTCACGATTTGGTATCAGAAGAAGGGGTTCGATTGACTATCCAGTTCGGACCTGTGAGATGCGATTAGCATATGGACTCGGATATGGTTTATGAATTTTCATACCAAGCCTGGTTTCGGCCTGAGTTCATATTAAGATCCGTAGTTTTCGATTTAAAAAAAAACAAAATTATTTTACCGGGTTGGACCAGGTCTGATTTTGTAATCTTTATCGGAGTAGGGTTTTTTTTCTATGAAAGGTCAGATCGGAGCTGGGCCTTGACTCGGTACCAAAACCTCCTAATCATATCCAGGTTAAAACCTATCCATTTACGATGGAAGTCCGATTCATTGACAGCCCTAGTTTGAAGCCATCGGGTTTACCCTCTCTCTGTGGGTCCTGATCCGACCCGATCCTGTGAGAACCTTTAAACCCTTTTTATTAGTTAATTTTTTACATAATTACTAGACTAATGATGCGCTGGTACACTGCACCAAGGACCATGAGATTTGATTCCTTTAGATGATGTGGTTAGGAATATCTCTTTATGGATATTGGGCCATCACATACATCCAATAATCTCTTAGAACAGAACCTAAAAAAAAAAAGTAATTGTAGGGAGTCTAATGAACTGATGATGCAATATTAGTGTAGGCCAAGCACATCATGTTTGGAGGACTAATTAAACCGCATCAAACAAAATAATTTTCTCATTTTTTTTGCAAAAGCTTGCTTCTTCATTTTTAAAACCCTTTTGTATGATCCAGTATTATCACATTTCATTTTGTGTACAAATTCAGCCTTCATGGATTTCTTCAGGTCCATGTCTCATGACATTAACATTCTGATCTTTTAAAGGACTGTAAAGTGTTCAAAGTTGTAGCTCTAGATAAGAATGAATAGAAAAAATAAAACTAATAAAGCTGACCTCATCTAGTTGGGATAAAGCGACGACGATGATGTTCTGAACCAAGTATGGTTCGAACTGCATTTGATCCACTTGGACAACACTTGAAAGCCATTTGTTTTTGCCACTTTTTTCGAGTGTATTTGATCCACTTGCGTGAAACATGAAGGGAGTTTTAACGGGTTATTAAAAAGAAGTGAGAAACCATGATCACCACTTTTTGTCACCATCTATTGCCACTACTAGTACTCCCTTGTATCGTTGGATGAGAGAGAGATTGTCCCGTGTACACATTTTAATAAAAGAAGACCCGATGTTACCCCAATCTTCGGTTAATAGTTAAGCATCAGTATTAAAGATGGAAAGAGAACCCTTACAACCTTATCAAGAACACGACCGTGCCACATTATGACCCAGAAACATTTTGGGCTACAAAATCAGAAAGTAGATTGATCTCACAAGAGTATGGTAAACAATCATGTATTTCAAGTTTTATCAATTTGATGCTGATAACTTACATTGTGAAGAAAATCCAGCAGCTTGCTGGAAAGATGGGGAGCAAGTGTTGACATTGCAGATGCCCATAATCAACAGTGCACAGCATCTCCCACATCTACTTCAGTGCAAATGATGACAGGCCATGAGATTAAGATAATCATTTGCCTCTTCTACTCCTTTCCCTGGCCTTATCCCCTGCACTATCGTGATCGTCCCTGTCCCTGTTTCCACTCTTGTCATGGTCATGATGAGACTTTTCCTTGTCACGATGTCGATCACGCTCTCTATCCACATCATTTTCATGTTCCTTTTCCCGACCTCTACTAGAAGATTTACGATGGGGACTCAGACTTCTACTTCGGCTGTGGCTACGGTGCCGCTTCCTTGAAGACTCACGAGCATCATCACGTCGCTCCTTCCTTTCTAAAGAAGTCCTCTCTGCAATAATATAACAAGTAAACATCTTTAAATGTTGACAGAAAATGTTTTACAATGCACGCACACATGCACACACAGAGAAACACACCTACACCGCCTCTCCTTCCTTTCTAAAGAAGTCCTCTCTACAATAATATAAACAGTAACATCTTTAAATGTTGATGGAAAATGTTTACAATGCACGCACATGCACATACAAAGAAACACACTTACATTATCAACAAACTACACTGAATGAGCTGGCAAAGAAGATAACCAGATGAGCATTTCTTTGAGAGTGACTATCTAAAGTCAGGGCTAAGATGCTAAAGTCGTGTTTTAACCAAGGTGGCTCGGGTTCATTCCGCTACAAACCTCCTTGTGGGGGCAAAAGAGAAAATTATAATCTTATCCACAGTAGTAATAAACAAAGCAGAAAAGAAGAATATTATGCACCTAAAATTCCAATATAAGCTCTTCTACGCACAAAAGTATAAATGCACAATAATGCTAAATTGTGACAGAATTTCCAAGTAGCTAAATAGCAGCATCAGTATCCACCTTTTCACAATAGGAAAAGGAGGAAGAAAAACCTAGAGCTCCATCACACAGTGCATGGTTTTTGCTTACAATAAAGTATCAATAAAGCATTTGATAACGTATGTTCTTTTTAATGCCATCCACCTAATTGAAAGCAATGAATCTCTTGCATACCCGAAGAACGAGATGAGTGCTGACTGTTCCCTCCAACATCTTCATTTGGATACAACAGCTCAAGTTCAGACTGCAGTCGTCTCCTGTACGCCGCCACTTTCTTCTCAATTTCATCAGCATTCTTACTACCACGCTCTTCAAGAGATTCACGATATTCCAGAACAGCAACCTCCAGCCGTCTTAATTTTTGCCTGAAACAGAGGAAGGAAGATGCTTTTAAAATTTCTTTCATTTTGTTTATTTTCTGTGTTAAAATGTGAAGGTCGAGAATTTAAAAAAAATGAAATTTGCAAAATCAGTGAATGACAATAAACATGTCTAAATCACAAAAAGTACACCATGTCATCATCACCTATGCTCTTCACTCATCCCACTCTCTGAATATGCAGAGCGACTAGTCTCAATAGTTGCACTCATGTCATTTGCCTCATTGGGAATGTTGCTGACATCTTCACTACCTGAAGATGAGTAGCTTAATCCAAGACCTCCACCACCCTTTTTATCTTCATCATCACTGCCTATATCCTCTCTAGCCCATTTAGAGGCAGGCAACACTGGCTCAGATCTGCCTTTCTTCTTAGTAAATGGTTTTACTTCTGGCTCAGGAATAGCAATGGTATCACCTAGAGTAACAGCTGATGTTTTATTGTTTGATCTCGTTTCATCTCCATAGTTGGGCCATCCAGCCGAGTGAATTGCCCCAGTTTCAGGTTTTGACTCCCGGCGAGCGCCCCAGCTATCATCATCCCTTGAATGCTTACTGGAAGATGAAAAGCTTTGTCCAAATCTAATGTCATCATCACGTTCATAAACCCTCTGTTTTTCTGCTTCCTCTAGACTAAGTAATCGTGCAACCATCATTTCTCTACCACCACAAAGAGATAATCCATTATGTCTACAGCGTCGTTCCAGCTCAGCAAGAGGGAGGTTCAGTAGCTCCTTCATTGCTGCTCCCTTTCCCATTGCTAAGGCAGCATCTTGGTTAGCTTTACTTCCCTCAGCCGTATCCTCATTCATACCTTTGTGCTGCTCAACCTCAGGGGCATCTCCACATATCGAATGGAATGGGATGACTCCAGAATTTCCAGGCCGAAGAAAAGTAGCTCGAAGTCCATTTATATACGAGTCAGAAAAGAGAAACCAGTCGGACCAAACCTGAAGAACCTTCAGAACTCGCTCCTGAAATCATCAAGGATTAAAAGAAATTATTATAATAAATTAAACTTGAAAACAAAATACATGTGGATAGCAACAAAACAACGCACTTTGAGGGCTTCAGCCGTGATCCTCCCAGTGATGCTGCGGTATAGGTCATTAAAACTCTCCATTATGTCAGGCAATGTTGCCTCAAATTTTGTGCGATATGCAGATGCATTTCTAACAGGTGCACTGCTATTATGCAAGACATCAGAGACAAGCATAAGCCTGGCAACTTTGGTTGGTATAGGAGTTTCTTTGAGTGTCAAAGACTCCGCCAGAACCTCAACCACCTGTATCAAATACAAAATTTCATTGACAAATAACAAGTATTTTTATACAAATATAGAATTAGAAACAAAGTTGATCATTCAAAATGTTTAGGTTATTCAACTGTCTGATTGTAATAAGTAAATCAGGACCTGCCAACTTCACAACAGAAGGTGGTTAAAATCAGCAAAAGTACCTCTCCAGCTGCATCAGCATTATCCAGAGAAAAACCCATTGCTTCTTTTATCTGATTTCTCTCCAATGTCAGAGCACGCAACATATCCTCAAATGCATCCCTCTGTGGATCTGTCAATGCACGTTCTATTTCTACCCTCTAAACAGAAAAGGAAGGAAATTAACCAAGAAAGGCATATCTCATATCACCTTTTTTTCCAGTACAACTGTTTTCCATAATATCATGATACACCTTAGAAAACACCATATAGTTAAAACCCCTGACACTTACCCGACTCTTCCCAGCTGCATAGGTGGCTGTTGAATCCTTTTCATGCTCTGGACTTCTGCTAGGTGGAAGAGATGGTGGGATCCATCTAAATAAAAGCAAAATAACAAATTACTGCATCATATTAGCAAAGACAGGAAAAACTTGCCACCATGTACCAAGCATCGATTTAGGTCTACACCTCTATTCTTTTGACCACGTAATGATACAAGAAAACAATCAAAAGCTACTGTTTGAGCCTATGTAACACGGACTCTTCTAACAGGGCACCGCACCCGCGTGCAACACTTGGACACAGCTTCCTTTGTGTTAGGTGAAGTCAACCACACTGAGGTCCATTTTTATCCAAAAGTATATTCAGTTAACCCTAATCAAGTCCATTTTTATCTATATTATATATATAAATACATAAATGCACACACATACACGTAATGCTAACTTAAAACTGTTAATATATATATATATATACTCCCCGCACCCAAGTTTTTTTAAAGTGCCGCATCCGCACCCGCACCTATGTGACATAGGTTTGAGCAAAACAAAGCACACAAAACCATTTAAATGCCTTCAAATGCAAATGGGAACCAGCACGTGTTTTACCGCCCACTTCCTGTGATCATGATGAAAGGTTCTGTTCTCCACCGTTGGAGGGTATCTCCCTGAATAACCAATAGGCAACTATAAGCAGAACATCTTCTCCACATCATGAAATCATGCCAAAACTCAGAAACCATCAATAAAGCTTTTTGACAATTAATCGTGATTAACAAGTGAAGGAAAGAACAAAATTGTATGCAAAATCTTTCTGAACCAGATTAAAGTTTATTCTTTGAAAAGAAATCATTGTACTCACTTGAGCAAATGAATAGAGCCTCCACACATAGTATGTGTGCTCCTTCGTTCCAAGTTCAAATAAGAAATTAAACACTGGATTACCCCGACCTCTCTCCATGACAGCTTGCTCAAAAGCACATCCATCATCAAGAACATACATGGCCATAGTATCAATGACATGACGAAGGTGATCATCTTCAGGTGTATGAACCATAATGTCGGGAACATTTGGAGTAAGCACCTAAAAATCAAAAAACCAAAATGCATTTTTATGACAGGACATACAAGTCCAAGATAAACCCAAAAAAAGTAACCAAAATTGTTAGATAATTTGTATATTGTCACTGCAAGCATGATAAAACATTGTTTCAACAAATTATCAGAGCAGACTTTGCAGTACAACAGTGTGACAGAAGTATCTCAAACTGAAAAATCGCTTGAATACCACTCCTGAGTTAGGCTTTTCACAAGAAAAAACTATGACAATCCAACAATCTAAACCTTTACAGTACACATCTAGCAAAGTTCTGCTATCAACTTCAAGTATTAGCATGGATAAAATTTGACAATTCGCTATTTAAAGGCTTCAAATATATTGATAAGAGATAATGAAGTATGACTCAAGGTTTACAGATCCTCTGTTTTTTCACACTGCACCCAAAATTATCAATTAAGCCAACTTGAGCTGCTTATGCAGCCGAGGGTGGAGCTAGATCACCTTTCACACGGCGTCATCACCTTGCAGAGAGGAACTTAATGGTACATAAGACGTGACCATATGCATAAAAACAGCTCCAATACACAAAAAAGGATTTTTTGCTGAACAGTACCCTAGCTGATGTTAAAATGTAAAACTGTATATATATATATATATATATATATATATATATATATATATATATATATATATATATATATTCTTTTCTGTAACTTTTTTTCTTTATTTTTATTTTGTCTTTATGTCATCTAGTTCAGTTTGAACTAGCATGACAGTTGCTAGTCAAGTCCTGTCCAGACTTGACTAGCAATAGAGCTGTTGGACACAGTCCAACGGCTCTATTTAGAGCTGTTGGACTGTGTCCAACAGCTCTATTAAGTCCTCTTTCAGCTGTGTATACAAAGGGGTGCAGCCCCTCTTGTATTTTAATTATAATGCTTCCTAAGCAATTGGTTTTTCATATCAATGAAGAATACCTTTTTATTTTTATTTTTATTTTTATTTTATTTTATTTCCAGTTATACCCTTTTTAAGGGTTATGCTTTAGTGTCATTCTTGACACTTTCCCTTGAGAATCTAAGCTCGTGTTTCGAAGATCCCTATTTCATTTCATGGCATCAGAGCCGCGGAAGTACTAGATCTTGAGGAAAATCTGCCTCGGTTTCCGTGCCCGTTTGCAAAAGCGTTCACCACTTGAAGAGAAGTGTTTTATCACTTCATTGGGAAAGATTTCACCTCTTGTTGTATTGTATTTTCTTCTTTCTTTTTCATTTCTCTTCTTGTTTCTCTTCTATCCCTTTTTCTTCTCTCCTTGTAATCAATGGATGACAATGATAAAGTCATTATCATGCCTATGAAACTAAACGATACGAACTATGTAACATGGGCTTCAATCATGAAGCACCATGTATGGGGGAAAAGGCCTATGGGGGATTGTGGATGGTTCTGATTCGGAACTCAAGCTATCTCTTACTAAAAAGGAGGGAGATAAAGAGGTCCCTCTATCGAAAGAAGAGAAAACCAATGCTCTTGCCTCATACGAGAAGAAATGGAAATAATGAAGAATATTTCATGCGAAGATAATGTCATGGCTTATCAATAGCGTTGACATTAAAAAATGCTCAAGTCTTGCAAAATTTGATCATGCTGATAAGGCATGGGAATACCTTAAGAATATGTATTCCCCTAAAGATATTGCACATGTGTGCAACCTCCAAGAAAAAGTTTGAATGATGACACAAGGAGACAAAACTATTCGTGAATATTACAATGGGTTGTCCGAACTTTGGGAAGAACTTTCTCTTTTAGAACCAAAGTGGCATTGTGCTGAAGACATCGAGCTTCGTCAGAAACAACTCGATGATGAACATTTTTACCAGTTTATCACTGGATTAAGGCCGGAATTTGAAACCACTAAATCAGCCCTCCTTCACTGGGGAAAAATTCCTTCTATTGTTGAAACTATTGAAGAGTTAACAATGGAAGAAAATCGCCTCTGGAAAGGTTCTTCAAAAATTGAAGATGATTTTGTTTTAATCGTGTCTACACCAGGGAATCATGTTCGATCATATAGGCTTCCTCACTTTAACCGACAAAATGGTGAATATGATAAGAAGAAAGTTATTTGTCATCACTGTCATGAACCGGGAAACTATAGGCTACAATGTCCCAAACTTAAGGAGCTGAGAGAAAAAAGAACTGCAATTGCTGGATCGGAGCCTAAAGATCAGGATGCACCAGTTTCCTTGGCCCAACTAATGGAGATTCTTCAGCCTCTCATCAAAGGTGTCTCTTCCTCATCTGAAGCTTCAACCGGCGCAGCAGCCTCATCTTTTTTCGATTCAGGTAAAATTTCTTGGCTCCTTGACTCTGGTGCATCTTTTCATATGATCCCAAATAATCAAAGTCTATCCAAATGTGTTAAAAATAAAACAAGTGTGTCAAAGGTTTTTACTGTTGATGGGACTTCTCTTGAAATAGAAGGAATAGGAAATTTTGAAAAAAATTATAAAACAAAGAAATTTTCTATTCCAAAAATTAGACATGTTCCCAAATTAAATTTAAATCTTTTATCTGTATCTCAAATTTCTGATTATGGGTGTAATATTTTTTTTCTTCTCATGGTTGTTGGGTACAGGATCGTCAGTCAGGCAAGCTGATTGGGGAAGGCCATAGAGAAGGAGGACTCTATTACATGAATTTTTTGGAAATGCCAAAGAAAGTTTTTTGTTATAATATTCAGAAAATAAAGTTGAAACTTTGGCATAAGAGACTTGGTCACCCACATATAGCCAAAATCCAACATTTTCCAAATCTAGGAAAATTTTGTAACTCTGAATCATTTGATTGTAAAGATTGTATTCTTGGCAAAATGAAAAGATTATCATTTCTGAACAAAGCATTTTTCTCTTCAAGACCACTTGAATTAATACACTCGGATGTTTGGGGTCCTGCACCAGTAATTTGTACAGGAGAATTTGTTTACTATGTTATTTTTGTCGATGATTTCTCCTGACATACGTTGATTTACTTTCTCAAACATAAGTCTGAAGTATTTCCATACTTTCAAACTTTTCATAATATGGTTAAAAACAAGTTTCAAAATAATATTGCTATTTTTTGCACAGATTCAAGGGGAGAGTTTTTATCTACAGATTTTCAAAATTATCTTAAGTTGCATGGCATCACACATCAAAGATCTTGTCCTTATACACCTCAACAAAATGGACTAGCGAAACGAAAACATCGTCATATTATAGAAACCACTAGGACTTTATTAATAGAAAATCAAGTCCCGAAAGACTTTTGGGCAGAAGCTACCTTAACTGTCACCTATCGTATTAATAGGATGCCATCTTCTTCGTTACAAAATATCACTCCCATTGAAAAACTTATGAACATTTCTCCAGACTACTCTAGACTAAGAATATTTGGGTGCAAATGTTTCATATTTACTGACAAAAATGATAAACTTTCCCCTCGTGCGATTCCCTGTGCCTTTTTAGGATATGCTGAAAATCAGAAAGGTTATAGATGTTTTGACTTCAAAAATAATAGACTATATGTGTCTAGAAATGTTTCCTTTCTTGAAAAGGAGAGCTTCTTTGATTTTAGAAAATTAATGATGATGATCAAAGAATTATTGATCTTAATCAGAATGTTGAAAATGAAGAAGTTCATAGGGATACTAGTATTCAATATTTCAGGCAACAAGAGTCTAATCCTCCATGTGCACTTGAAAAATATTCTAACATTCCAACTAGACAATCATTCCGAGTCTCGAGGCCTCCAGAAAAGTTTGTATCATACGAGTCATTCTCACCCACATATAGGGCAGTTATTGCATTAATTCACTCATATGAAGAACCGTCCACATATTTTCAAGCAAAAAATGATATTAAATGGATAGAAGCCATGAAAGCTTAATTAGATGCACTTGAAAAGGCTTCTACATGGACTATTCAAGATCTTCTTCTAGGAAAGAAAACTATAAGATGTCGATGGGTTTATAAAATTAAAACCAAGAGTGATGGTACTCTTGAAAGATATAAAGCCCGATTAGTAGCCAAAGGTTATGTCTAAGAATATGGGATTGATTATGAAGAAACCTTTGCTCTGGTGGCTCGTATGACAATTGTCTGAACCTTAATTGCCTTAGCTTCTATCAAAAAATGGTCTATTTTTCAAATGAATGTCAAAAATATCTTTTTAAATGGAAATTTAGTTGAAAAAGTATACATGGAACCCCCTTCTGGTGTATAAGTATTCCTAAGGGTAAAGTCCTTCGCTTAGAAAAAAGTTCTTTATGGACTTAAACAAGCACTGAAAGCTTGGTATGATAGGTTTGATCATGTTATGATTGATATTGGTTTTCAATTCTGTTTAACTGACACTGCTTTGTTTATTAAGAATTCTGATGCAGGGATCATTGTGCTTCTTCTCTATGTGGAAGATATGATCATCACCGGAAGCGATAAACAGGGAGTTGAAACGATCAAAACACTTCTTAAATCTCATTTTAAAATGACTGATTTAGGCTTGTTGAGATATCTTTTAGGCATTTAAGTTGCTTATTCTCCTAGAGTATATTTATTATCTCAGACTAAATTTACTTTTGATATTAGTTCCAGGTCTGGCATTACTGATGATAAGAAAGTCGACACTCCAGAAGTTGTTAATGTTAAAATAAAGATTGATGATGGAGAACTTCTTGCAGACCCTACTCCTTACATACAGCTTGTCGGGGCACTTTCCTATCTATCCATTACCAGACCAGATATAGCATATGTTGTTCACACAGCAAGTCAATTTCAACATGCTTCTATTTGTGTTCATATGAGAGCAGTCATGCGTATTATCAGATACATCAAGTCCTCTCTTTCCAGAGGACTTTTCTTATCTTCCTCCTCTTCTCTTGATTTAATTGCATATACTGATGCTGATTGGGGAGGTGATCCCAATAACAGACACTCAACCACTGGTTTTTGTGTTTTTTTAGGGGAATCATTGATCTTGTGGAGGTGTAAAAAGTAGCAAAAGGTATCTCTCTCATCCACTGAAGCTGAATACAGAGCCATGGCAACCACGACCATGGAAGTAGTTTGGCTTCGACGACTGCTTGCTGACATTGCAGCTGAAGCAACAAAGGTTTCACAAATGTGTTGTGACAACAAAATTGCGATCTACATTACCAGTAACAGAACATTCCACGAACGCACCAAACACATCGAAATGGTTTGTCACTACGTTAGAGAAATATCTACACGAGATCATTGATCTACCATATGTCACTTCAGAATATCAATTAGCAGACTTCTTTACAAAGCCTCTCGCTGCTCCCCGATTTCACTTTCTCTTAGGCAAACTTTCGCTCATTGTACCGTAAGTTTGAGGGGGAGTGTTAAAATGTAAAACTGTGCATATACATATATATATATAATAATATATTATTATATATATAAATATATTTTTTATTTCTTTTTTTTCTGTAACTTTTTTTCTTTATTTTTATTTTGTCTTTATGTCATCTAGTTCAGTTTGAACTAGCATGACAGTTGCTAGTCAAGTCCTGTCCAGACTTGACTATCAATAGAGTTGTTCTGAAGTTACATATGAAAGATCAATGACTTCTTTCAGATATGCTTCACGGACATAGTGAGAGTCCATCTCAATGTGTTTGGTACGCTCATGGAATGTGTGATTTTTGACAATATAAATTGCACTCTTGTTATCACAGCAAAGCTTGGTGGGTCGTTCTACATTAATCCCCATATCTTCTACTAGTTGATAAATCCACACAATTTCCATGGTAGTTGTTGCCATGACTCAATATTCAGCTTCGGTAGAAGATAATGACACTTTCTGTTGCTTTTTACATCTTCATGATATCAACGAGTCTTCTAAAAACATACAAAAACCAGTAGTGGAGTGACGGTTATTTGGGTCACCTCCCCAATCAGAGTCAGTATAAGCAATTAATTTCAATTCAGAATAAGAGGATAAAAACACTCCCTTATTTAGTGTACCCTTTATGTATCTGATAATCCGCAAAATGGCACTCATGTGAACCGATGTTGGTGCATGTTGAAATTGACTTACAGTATGAACTGCATGAGAAATATCCGGTCTAGTAATACTCAGATACATCAATGATCCCACAAGTTGCCTGCAAGGAGTGGGATCGAAGAGAGAAATGCCATCATCAATTTTCATTTTGGCTCCTACTATAGCAAGAGTTTCACAAACTTTATCATCAGTAATACCCGACCTGTCAAGAATCTCAGAGGCAAGCTTAGTTTGAGATAAAAAATATCTTCTATGAGAGTATATCACTTCAATACCCAGAAAATAGGTTAGAAATCCGAAATCAAACATTTCGAATTTATCCTTTAAAATTGATTTTATGCTTTTAACTTCTTTAGTATCACTTTCAGTTATTAGCATATCATCCACGTACAAAAGCAGAATGACTATCCCTGCATTAGTTTTTCTAACAAATAGAGCAGTATCAGTGAAACAGGATGAAAAACCATTTTCTAACATTACAGAATTAAATCTATCATACCAAGCCTTAGGGGCTTGTTTTAAACCATACAGTGATTTTCAAAGACGAAACATTTTTCCTTTGGGAGTCTTCATTCCTGGTGGGACATCCATGTATACTTCTTCATTTAGATCACCATTTAAAAAGGCGTTTTTAACATCCATTTGATAGATGTTCCATTTGTTAATTGAGGCAACAGTGATGAGGCATCTAACAGTGTTCATTCGGGCCACATGGGCAAATGTTTCTTCATAGTCAACTAGCCGAGCTTTATATCCCTTCGCAACTAACCGAGCTTTATATCTCTCAAGAGATCTGTCTCTCTTAGTTTTTACCTTAAATACCCATCTACACTATATTGTTTTTTTACCCTTGGGAAGATCTTGAAATTCTCAAGTTTTCGCCCTTTTGAGAGTCGTAAATTCACATTCCATTGCTTTTAGCCATTTATCATTCTTTTTTACTTCTTCGAAGTTTCTGAGTTCTACATATGAGTGAATGGCGCTAAGACAAGCTCTATGTTTAGGTGTAAAGAAATCATATGAGATGAACCTAGAAGGCACTTTTCTATTTCTCTCAGTTCTTCGTAGGTTTTCTTCATTTATTAAAGTGGGGCCAGTAGGTTCACTGTATTTTTCAATTACACTTCTAAAATGGTCATTGTCTCTATGAGTATATGTTATAGGATTTCTCGATGCCCCTTCATCACTATGTTGGAAGATAGGTGGGTGGGAGGACATATTTTCTTCATCTTCTTTATCATTAGCATCATTATGAGTGAGTTCATCATCACTATCATCATTTTGTGCTAACAACTCAAATACAAAGGAGTAATCCATGTTTTCTTTATAAGGTTCCCTTCTCTCAAAACCGTTAATATTTTCCAGAAAACTCACATTTCTAGAAACATATAACTTATCATTCTTGATATCATAACACCGAAACCCTTTTTGGGTTTCAGAATATCCAAGAAAGGTACATTCAATAGCTTTTGGTAAAAGTTTGTCGTTCTTATCAGTAAGAACAAAACATTTGCAACCGAAATTTCTCAGTCGACTATAGTCGTGTTCTTTGGTATACAATATTTCAAAAGGTGAGATATTGTTCAAATTTTTAGAAGGTAGCTAATTTATGAGATAGACAGACGCTAAGGCAGCTTCGGCCGAAAAACCTTTTGGGATGTTTTGAGAAACAAGTAATGTTCGAGTTGTCTATATTATGTGTCTATGTTTTCTTTCGGCTAATCAATTTTGTTGAGGGGTTTTCGGACAAGATCTTAGGTGAAGAATACCATGACTTTCAAGATAATTTTTTAATTCACTTGAAAGGTAGTCTCCACCAAAGTCAGTTCTAAAAAATTTTAGGTTTCCATTAAATTGATTTTTAATCATCATATGGTAGGTTTTAAAAGTCAAAAAAACTTCATATTTGTGCTTAAGAAAAAATATCCAACAATATCTCGTGTAGTCGTCAACAAAAATGACATAATATGCAAAAACCCCTTTGATAAAACAAGTGTCGGCCCTCATACATCTGAATGGACAATTTCAAAAGGTCTTGTTGTAAACATAGATCTTTGACAAAAGGGTAATTTTTTCATTTTCCCAAGAATACAATTGTTAAGTGAAATCACTTTACATAGATTTTTAACAAAAGGTAAATGGAAAATTTTTACAACATTTGGATGTCCAAGTCTCTTGTGTCATACATTAATATCCTTTTGTTGGACAACATTACAAAACAGATTCTTTGGAATTTGAAGGGAATCGGCATAGTATAAATCGCATTTCCTAGAGCCTTCCCCAATCAACCTCTTGGATTGGCGATCCTGTATCCAACATTTGTTAGAAGAAAATTTTATATCACACCCATGATCCGAGAGTTGTGAAATGGAAAGCAAATTTAAATTTAATTTGGGTATAAATCTAATTTTTTGAATAAAGAACCCTTGTTTTTCAAAATTTTCAATTCCTTTTACTTCAAGAGGTGTTTCATCCGTTGTTGAAACAAAGGATGGAAGAAGACTGTTTGAGTATTCGGAAAAAGAACTAATACTTGGAGACATGTGAAATGAAGCACCCGAATCTAAAAGCCACGAGGTCTTACTGGGAGGAGAAGAGGTTGACATAGCGGCTCCGAAAATAGCTCCCTTGATAAGAGGTTGAATTGCATCCACAATTTGTTGTAGTGAGAGGGCTCTATTTGAAGATGATGAGCACTCTCCTTTTGAGGTTGGGATGTGGTAGTCATAGCTAGCAACTTATTCCACTTTGGGCAAATCGACTTGATGTGCCCTGGTTCCTTACAAAAGTGGCACACAAGCCCTCTTTCCACCTTGACCACTTGAACTTTGGTTTTGATTCTTGAAGTGGGGAGGCTTGCAGGTCCTTAAGTTGCTCCCGGTCTTGATACAGCATTAACACCTTCATTTTCTTCATTATTGGAAGGTGTTGCTAGAACACTTGGGTTATTCTTACTTATACCCATACGAGTCTCTTCCCCCACTTAGTTTAGTAATAACATCTTCAATAGAGGGCGAAGTGAAAGCAGATAGAAGAGAAGACCGAATTTGTTCGAATTCGAGTCTCAGCCTATTCAAGAAATGAAAAAAACGATCTTCCTCTAATTGTTTATACCTAAGCTCAATAGCCTCTCCGCTCCATTTGGGGTCAAACATGGCAAGCTCATCCCAAATGGAAGACAACTCCGCGAAATACTCTTTAATAGTCATTTCATTTTGTTGAAGGGTCAAGGCCTTTTTTTGAAGGTAATATTTGTGAGACAAATCCCTTGAAGTGTATATTTTTCCAAAGTATTGTCACGCTTGAGAGGCTTTCTTGAACTTTATAATGTTGGCATTAATTCTTGTCTCAACATATGAAAAAATCCATGAGAATTTTAAAGTTCCTCATCTCTCATTCTTCATGCTTCTTGCTATAGTCTTCAAGTGCCTTAGCTCTTTCTTCTTCTTCAAGGATCTCTATTTCTCCTCTCTCCATCAAAGTGATTTTAGGCTCCGGTTTCGGAATTGAGCCTTGGACATAGCCATTTTCCTTTAATATAAGTCTCCATGTTTCCGGCTCATACATGATAATTGGAACCATTAAGTTTGAAACCGAGCGAGAAATGGGAGTCTTTTTCACCCATTAGAGAGGAGAAATAAGAGGAAAAGTAATGTATCACAAGAGCGTTTTAGATTTTTCTTGATAGAAGAGGCCTCCAAAATATTGGTTGAATAAGCGAATCCACTCCAATCGCCAAAAAATTGAGGGCACATTTTTCGAGACACCAAAAAATTGTGAGAGTCCACTCGATCTTCTTTCTCCAACCTTGCTTTGATACCATGTGAAAGTATCTTCAACAAGATACTATGATCAAGAGCCAATGTTCTTGATGAAAGATAATTGCACACATGCACACTAAGAACACTTGTGCACAAAAGCACAATCCAATCAATCTCACAAATGCACTTAAAGAAAAGAATAAAAACTTTATTGAACACTTGGGCTTTGACCCAAAGCCATGAGAAATACAAGAGGAGAACCCCTATTTATAACAACCAAAAAGGAGCCTTGGAGGGGCTCTACTCATAGACGTTGGAGCCCCTCCAACGGTCACAAATGTGACCGTTGGAGGGGCCCAACGTCTATTTGAGTGGGACCCCCAAGGTACCTTTTGGTGCAAAAAGGTAAAGAATAAAAGGAAAAGAAAAAAGAAGAGGTTACATGTGCACCAACTCTATTTTCAATTCTCCTTCGTCAAATCATCTAGCTACCAAAAACCCAAAACGGGGGAAACAAACTCCATCTACTTTGTCTTGACTTTGTAAAAATGTAATTTTTAAGTCACAACAATGCTTCATCTAAGGCACAAGGCATGACTTAAGCAGGTGTTTCAGGTGGGTTAGAAAAAGAAGAGGTTAAATGTAAGAACTTATGTCACCTAGACGCACATACAGTATTGTTGTCAGACATGGGTATGAAGTGTCGGACACACCAAACTTTGAAAAATTAGATACAGCGATACAAATATAATAAATAAATAAATAAAGTTTTATATATAGGGTTTACTTTTGGTACTAATGAAGCTATGAAATTATTGAGCAGAAAATCATAGGTGCAAGCTGTATAGTTGTGTTTAGCATGGTTTGTTTCCTTAGGCCAGAACATGGAATGTGCTTTTTCAATATATGATTTATTGAGTCATTAAGTGGGCCATTGATTTCTGAAGCTCTTAAAAACAACCCGCTAACATGTCACAATCACATGATTGAAAACCCATTTCCCACTAAAACAAACCTTATAGATCACATCCATAGGGTCTAATCTACAAAAAATATCTAAAAAATATGAAAAGAAGGTGATTTCTACTCAATAATTGCATACCTTCATTAATACCATGTATTTACCCACAAGGGCTCAACCAAAGGCAGGCAGGGGCCCAGGGCCCCCACAAGAAATAAAAATAAAAAAATTTGAGCTCATATGGCTCCCAAGAATTTAAAAAAAAAAATAGAAAAGCTATATGGCCCCCCACCAAGAATTTATTGTGTGCAGAAAAAGTGACTAATTATAAGGTTGACTCTGGTTTCAAGGTAATTGTCTCAAGTACAAACAATATCATGCCTCCACAAAACATGTCTTCTAATTCTTATAGAGTTTCACTATCTAAGACTAGTGTCGAGGAGGATATTGGCTAATTTTTCAGCTCAGGTTAGACACAGCTCCGACCTGCATTCATTTACTCAATTCTGACTCAGCCAGAATAGTTATGAAAGCAACCCAGGTTTCGTTGTATATTATTAGGAATTTAGGATCTGAAATATGGACCAGATCCAGTTTGAAACAGGCCAGAGTTCTGACCATTTTGTATCCCTACCTAGAAGTCACTTGTATCTTGCACGTGTTTGACCCATCTTACTAGATCTAGTGTTACCAAGTCCAGATTGATGAAGACCTGAATCCATTATCCTAATATCTAGGCCAGATCCATAGTCCAATCCACATGTAATGTGAATGCAAATCCAACTTTTAAAGGTGGTCAGAATTGGCCGACTTGGCACAATTGTTCTACCTAGCATGGTAAAAGTAATTATGATCATATCTAGGTCCAGCGTATGTGTGCGAGTTGATTTGCTTGGGTGCAATAGTACTAGGCTTATTTAGTAGAACAACCCAACTTGGAAGAGAACAGGTAAATGTTTAATCATCCAGGTGTGCTTAATTGCATAATTAAGCAAATGACTCCGGACTAAATTATGATTACCGTCCTGTCTAGCTTAATTGCCAAAAGCCTAATTCTGGGTTTCAGCCCAACAATATTAGTGAAATGCTTGACTTGGTCAAAAATTTATGCCGTTCTAGTCAATGGGTTAGATAACAATTGGTGTCACAAACATCACTCAGATTGTGAAACATTTTGTGAGATTTTCATAGGCGGTGAAAATGCTAAAATTATCCTACAATTTACATATGTGTGTGTGTGTGTGTGGCCAGTCCCTGTTTACCCATATATATATATATATATATATATATATATATATATATATATATATATAAGAAAGATGATTACAGACAGGAAAAGAGGGAACAGAAAAAGATGTGACAAGAAAAAAAGAGGAAATTGGGCAATTCTCAATCAGAGGATTGACCTACCCTTTGTCATGGCACTAAGTGATGCATGAGAGTTACGTTGAGACATAAACCAAGGTAACAGAACAATGTGTGATAATATAATTTAAGAAATATGTAAATAAGAAAATCCCTTGAAATTAAGATGGAAAATGCTAAACTCCAGAAACTAAAACTCAAAAATCTATTTTATGCTAGAAGTCATTGTTGCTCATTATATAATCAAAAGTTATGACAAGAAGTTTTGGTGATACGATCCACAGCACTTCGCACAACCGACTTGGCACCAGGGTAGCATTGGTGCATGTGGCGCCAACAGGCCTTAGGCCCTTTATTTCTGGCTTTTTGGTCTTTTGGCTTTTTGCTTTTTGGTTTGGATTAATTTATGCTTGATCCGAGGCCCAACTTGTGGTGACCCGGAACCCTAATAAGGGTATGAAAGACATTTTAGATTATACTTGTGAAAGACACACAACACCATTATTTTAAAATATATAACAATTTTTCAAAAAGGAACAAAATAAAGTTCAATAATAAATACAAACATGATTTGACATTTATAATCATGACTTGTTCAAATAAAGCATCCAAATGCCAACAATTCATGCTCAAGCATACAAGATCATATACATGTATAACAAATAAAGAAGTTTTGAAAAACTAAAATTCAAACATGATTTCATAAGAACATGCATATATGTAATTTCACAAAATCAAACAAATAAACCTTATAAGATATTTAATAAAACAAGTCCAACGATAATTTAAAACATTTAAATTTTCTTTTCAATGATAAGAAAAATGAGGGTTTCCTCATGCATAATGCACGAGATAGATAACATAAGAAACACTTAAAGATATAAGATACATACTGGGTAAAGATTTCTCTTGAATCCAAGTCACACAACAATCATGAATCCTTCACGAAGCACGAACTCAAACCAAAGAATCTCAAGACCCAAAAGAGGCAAAATGCCAAAAAGAATTTCTTGGCGCTGATACCATGTAATGAAATGAGTGAAAGATAAATACAAGCCAACTAAAGGCATTCAAAAGCACAATGCAATCTGCACAACCATAGGTCTACTTGGGACAACACAAGAGCACAAAGGCACAACACAAACACTAAATGCATACAAGACATCAAAGAACTAAATAGAACTCAAAACATAAAAAATATTCATCTTATTGAGCATAAATGCTTAAGAGAAGCATTGGAAAATGAAAGAAGATAAAAGCCCCTATTTATACACATACAAGAGAGAGGGAGACCTCAATAAAGTTGTTGGACTGTTCCAACAGCTATATTTGGTATTTGATCAAATAGTCCCTATAAAAACAGAAAAGGACAAAATGAAAATAATAAAGTAAAAAAGTACTAATGTGCTCCCGATGAGCACAACCTATTACAAAAACTGAAATGACCAAAATACCCTTGATGGGTATTTACCTATTACATCATTATAAATAAAAATATATATACACAACTTAACACTTCTTTTCCTCTCCTCCTCCTCCTCCTCCTTCTTCTTCTTCTTCTTCTTCTTCTTCTTCTTCTTCTTCCACCTCTTTTCCTCCCATGTTCTTCTTTTCCTCCCCTTCTTCTTCCTATTTTTCTCATCTCCTTCTTTGTTTCCTTTTCTTCCTCTTCTTCTTTTCCTCCCGCCTCCCCTCTTCTCCTTCTTTTCCTCCCCCGTCTTTCTTCTATTTTTTTGGCTGAACGGGAGTTCATTTTTTTCTGTATTTTTCTTTTGACTTTATGGCGTGTGATGATTTTTTATGAAGCATGATTTTCTTCTCCTGGCATATGATTTTTTATTTTATTTTATTAAGCATGATTTTTTTTCTGATTTTATGATTCTACCAAAGCATGTTATGTGTTTTTTTTCTGATTTTATGAAGCATTAGTTGCTTAGCTAAATCAAAGCATGTTTGCTTAATTTTATGTTGGATACATGTTTGTTGTTAGTTTTAGCACTTTATTTTAAGAATTTCGATTATTTTTAAATTATTTGGCATTTGTTGATAGTTGTTTTCTTTGATTATTCAATTGTTTTCAATATTTGGGCAGGTTTTGTAATGTTCTGTGTTCGTCTTGTTTTTTTTTGGTTTGTTGCTTATTGTTGATTGATTTTATGTTGCATACATATTTATTACTAATTTTGGCAGTTCATTTGCATCTTTTTTTAATTAAGGCACCGACCAGTCCACATAGTCCTGCCTAATCTCTAACTAGGATTTTTAGGGGTCGACCGACTAGGCACTGCCTAGCACTTTTAACTATATAGTGTGCAATGATACATTGTTGAGATTCACATGGGATTCCAGTTGTGGGCCCATAAGCCCCCTAACACAATAGAGGTCCTAGCCAAGGGGCTCTCAAAATATTGTAGTGCAACCCATTGCCCCACTTGAGTACGGTGATCATGAGTCGGTTTCCCCCGAGATCCAAGATGTGCTAGATAGATTCTCTAATGTGTTTAGAGAGCCAAGTTGCCACCATGATTTCAAGACCACCATATAACCTTGGTGTCGGGAAGCGAACCAGCTAGTGTGAGGCCCTACCAATATGCACATGGACAAAAGGCAGAGATTGAAAAACTTGTGGGAGAGATGTTGCAGAGTGGCATCATTCGCCCAAACACCAGCCCCTTCTTCTCACCAGTGCACCTTGTGAGGAAGGACGGTTCACGGCGATTTTGCATTGACTGCCTAGCACTCAATAAGATTATGGTCAACCACAAGCACCCCATATCAATGATCGATGAATTGCTCGATGAGCTCTATGGACCATTATTTTCATCAAGCTAGACCTATGTGCCGGATATCATCAAATCCTGAAGACGAAAAGGGATGTGGAAAAGATGGCCTTTAGAACCCACGACGGCCACTACGAGTTCCTTGTCATGCCCTTTGGCTTGACCAACATTCCCACAAAATTCCAACGCCTCATGAATGATCTCTTCTACTAGGTACTTCATAAGTTTGGTCATGTTTTCTTTGATAATATTTTAGTGTATTCCAAGTGTCTTGATGATCATGTTGGGCATGTTTCTTATGTACTTGGGATGGTTAGGGGCCATAAATTGTATGCTAAGAGGTCGAAATATAACTTTTGACAGCATCATGTATCGTATTTTTCGGCCCATAAGGGGTTTTTTGGGTTTTACGAGGTACGATAGGAGGTTCATACGGTTATATGGTTGCATTGTTACCCGCTTCAACCCCATGCTCAAGAAGGGGTCGTTCACTTCGACCCCTCAAGCCGAACAAGCATTTGAAGACCTCAAGTGGGCCATGAGTGAAGCACACATCCTTGCCTTGTCAGATTTCTCCAAGGAATTTGTGTTTGGCCAAGAAGCCCACCTGATTGCCTTTCTAAGCAAGGTCCTTTTGAACACAAAGAAGGGCCCATTTACTTACGGCAATGAGATGATGGCCATAGTGCATGCCATTGAAAAGTGGAGACCCTACGTCTTGGGGCGCCACTTCGTAGTTAAGATGGATCATCAAAGTCTCAACTATTTGCTTGAGCAACAGATTTTCACTCTAACACAGCAAAAGTAGCTTGCCCAACTCAAATACAAGAAGGGCAAAGAGAACGTGGTGTATGATGCGTTCTCAAGGTGCAATGAAGAAGATGTGCAACTTTTCACTATTGTTTGTTGTTGCTTCCAATGTAATAAGTTGAGCATGTAACAAACAAAAGGAAAATAGTGAAATTAGTGAGGTGAAAAGGGACCCTAACCGACATGTGGTACAAGGAGACTGTTCTCTACAAGGGTCGTGTGTGGGTGTTTCGTGATTTCGGGTTGATACCAGAGTTGTTGAGGGAGTTTCAGAACTCCCCCATGGCTCGGCCATATGGGAATGTCCAAGACCTACTTGAGGGACAAGTCCCAATTTTATTAAAGAGGCATAAAACATGATGTGAATGAGTACGTGCAAAGGTACCTAGGTGTGCCACAACAACAAGTATGAGGCCACCAAGCCTCCCAAACACCTTATCCCCCTTGCCCATTCCGAAGAGGACGTGGGTTGACATCTCCATAGACTTTGTGGAGGCTCTTACCAACTATTTCATCAGATTGCCAAAAACATGAATGGTGAAGTCGATAGGGGAGGATTTTATGGAGAATGTGCCATAGTTTGTGATAAAGATCCGACCTTCATTAGCACCATAGTTTGTGATAATGATTCTGGATTTCACTCTCATAGGAATTCGTATGTGATATAATTCGGCGAACAATCCCCAAATGGATGGACAAACAGAAGTCACCAACCATTCAATGGAAACCTACCTCCGATGCTACATGAGTTGAACGCCCCAAAAAGTGGAGCAAGTACTTGGCGTCGGCCCACTATCTCTATGGATGTCTCCCTATGAGGCTCTCTTTGGGCAGCCACCCCCGAGTTGGGTCATATATATGCATGGAAGATCCACTATTTATGAGGTTGACAAGAAATTGTGCACGAGAAATGAGGTGATGCATCTCTTCAAGAGGAACCCCGCCAAGGCCCAACAATGAATGGAGCAAATATACAACAAGGGTTGAAGCGATCAAGAGTTCCAAACTGGGGAGTGGGTGCTCCTTAAGAGGTTGCCCAAGGGGCAAAAATCACTATTCAGGCAACCTTACTCCAAGTTGTTGGCTAAGTTATACGGTCTCTACCAAGTTGAAGAGAGACTTGGGAAATCGGCCTACCAGCTCAAGTTGCCCCCCACCGGTTTAGTGCATTCGGTCTTCCGTGTTAGCCGATTGAAGTCCTTCTGTGGCGATCCTCCCACGTTGGAAGTGAAAGCCCCAAGTGAGAAAGCACACCAACCCCTTAAGGTGCTCAAGATAAAGAGAATGAAGAGAGTCGAACGCAAATGGAGGAAGTACCTCATCGAGTGGGACCAAGGCAGACCCGAGGCAGCTATATGGGTTTGGGAAGATACATTGAGGAAGAAGTACCCACACTTCACCCCTTATGGACAAGAGGCTGGGAAGTGTGGTGGAGTTGATATGACCCACAACACTTTGCACAGCCACGCGGGTGGCATTGGCGCATGTGGCGCTAACGGGCCTTAGGCCCTTTCTTTCTGGCTTTTTGCTTTTCAATTTTGATTAATTTATGCTTGAACTGAGGCCTGACTTGTGGTGACCCAAATACAATAAGGGTGAGAAGTCTATATAAGCTTACTTAGGGAACCTTAATAAGGGTATGAAAGACGTTTTATGAGTATTAGCTTTCATCTTGCTTTTAGATACAGCTTCTTCCTCCCTTCTGCTCTTTCTCAAATTGCCACATCCTCCCCAGGGTGCTCCTTGGGTGACGCCTAGGGCTGGAGCATGCTAGGGGAATTGGTAAGCCTTCTGGAGCTCTGTCTTGGGCATAAAGCATACCAGCAGCATGTCCCCTTTGCGCAGTTGCAGCCCTCTCTAGCGTTGGGTGACATGGATCGGCCATTGCAATGCCAGATCTGCCTTCCCCCACCTTTTCTCACTTTTGTGATGGTACGGTTGGGCCATCTCTCGGTGGATGTCACGCAAGAAATACCAAATGAGACCCAGCATCAACCGTTCACGCAAGTACCAGTCTAATCTTGACATAGAGAGAATGGGTTGCACCAGTCGATGTCAGCCACAGCTGAACACAGATACAACAAAAAGATGGTCAGTGCAGATCGACTGAAAGTTGGGCAGGTTTACACAACCTTTTCTTCTCATATTATGACATTATAATTGTCACAATGTTTCAGAAAAGGAGAGAAAAGGGGGAAGTAGTTTCCTATTTTTAAGAAGAGAGAGAGAGAGAGGGGTGGGTAGTCTCTCTTGTTTAGGTGGAGTTTCTTCCACACTATGACATTATATTTCAAACATATATGCCAATATTGAAGACAAATGGACAAACATTGTAAATTTTCAATGTCATGTGTGCAACATTGCAATGCTTAGGCACTTAGGCACATCTAAATGTGTTTCATGAGTATTACTAATATCTATAGTGCAATAAAAAACTTCAACAACAGAGTTATATGTCGAAATGCAATGGCCTTACTATTTATTTATAATAGTTACATATAGTATGCCTGGTCTGAATCAGGGTTCCCTTAACCAAGCCACTACCTGTGAGTCGTCAGCTCATTTTTCAACAAGCATGAGGTCAGAGACCAAATTATCCTCCCACAGATTGGGACATGTTCTATTTCATTCCCCGATGGGGGTTCTTTCCACCTCTCCCTCACAGTACTACTTTGCTATTGATCACCCAGGAGTATTTAGCCTTGCAAGGTGGTCCTTGCTGATTCACATGGGACACCATGTGCCCCATGCTACTCGGGTCAGAGCATAAGCCAATGATGCATTCAGCTACTGCACTCTCGCAAAACAACTTTGAAAGAATTGATGGATTGAAGAGTTGGATGCACAACAACATAAGCAATAATAGAACCAAGTAACAAGCTGGGGGTAAGTAGTCTCCCATATTTAGGTGGGATTCCTTCTATACTATGACATTGCACTTCAAATATGTAGGTAGCCCAAGTATTTTCACCTAGAAAGAACTTTCAACATATACAATATGTAAAGAAAAGATATTTGACATGCTAATATTGAAGCCATGGACCAATATTGCAATATCATGTGCACAACATTGCAATCCTAGGTACATCTAAATGCATGTCTGTCATGAATATTGTTTAATATCTGTAATGCAATAAAAAAATCCAATAACAGGATGAAATAAAAATGAAGAGTTCAGGCAAACATAGAAATGTCGTCATGAAAACTACTTGAGAAGCATTGATGATTAAATAGTTGGATCCGCAACAACAAACATAAGGCATACTAAATTTAAGTAACAAGCTGGAAGTGTCTCTTTCGTGTCTATGATTGCATGCATAAAACATAAACAAGAAACTTCATTTTCAAACTTGAATCTGTTGTGCAACCACGTGTCCACAAGAAATGGATACTATACTTAAGCTCCCTGTTTATAACCAAAACACTGATTTCACCTCCTTTTTATACGCAATGTTTCAATTTAAGAAATAGTTTCATAGTTCCTGATTTCCCCTCCTTTGTATACACGATGTTTCAATTTAAGAAATAGTTTCACAGTTCCTGATGGGTAACAAACATGTTTGAAATGTTTCATGTCCAAAATTGGACAGGAATACGAGAAAAGTACTGTTAAATCCTCCAGAAACATTTGCAGTTGGAGACAGTATTCAACTGGACTCGGTATAGAAATGTATATGGTATACCACAAAAATGCATGATAACATTCGGCTAAATCCAACGCAACAGCTCCAACATTTAATTGAGAAAAGGAATGTCATCATACCAACTCCGAGTTTTGGTTTGTCACAGAAGCAACAGCAGGACCTTCAGGACCTGACAATATCACAGTGGCACCCTGCCAAAGTTTGTACTATGTAAGGTTCCATAAAAGAAGAAAGGAATCTTAGCTATTTTTGTCCTTGTTAGGGAAGGCAATCACAGATAAGAAAGGAAAAGAGGAAATTTTTCATTGCAATGGTACTAAAGCTTCACCAACCTCTTTGCTTCTGATAGCCATGTGCCCTGGTGGAGGAGCAGGAAGTGCTTGTGCTGGCAATGACACGGATTTTCCCCACCCTATCTTTAATTCATACTCATAAACCACTACACCTGGTACAGAAAAAAAGTATTAAAAACATATAAGTACATACTTGGTAGGCATAATTCATCGACAGCAAACATGAAAGAATTACAAAAATAAGCTGCTATAATGTTGCAAAAGTTGCACAACATGCACCAGAGGGACAGAAACTCACAAAACCAAAACAACAGAACACATCTTCAGCACTATATATTGCAAAAGTTGTATCTCATGCACTGAACAGACTGAAATTCACAAAACCGAAACATATACAAGACAGAAAACATATGACCAAAAAAAATGGTACATGAAAAACTACTATCCTCACTTTAATAACTTTTTCCAAGAAATTGAAATGTACATGTATACCAACACTTCTCAGGGAACTAGCATTAACAGACACAAGCTCAACCCACATGCACATATGCAACATGAATCAGAAGATTGACATTAACAGCATGAACAGATAAAGCATAAAATGCATTCAGCACTGCAAAGACATCTGTGAAATTAAGAATATGGTCAGGGGTGTATTGACAGATTACAATGAGGGAACAGATATATTTCAGGAATATTGCCTTAAAACCAAGTAAAATTTTAAATACGCAAAAAGGAACATAAACATGAGGCCAATACTTGAAAAAACTAGGAACTTTTGGTACCTTGCATCTCATCTTTGGCAGCCTGGCCATCAGCTCTGTTCATGAAAGCAACAAAGCCACAGTTTCGCTGACGTCTCTTCTCTTCCTCTGTTCGAGGCCACATTATCTTGACACTAGCAATAGGGCCAAACCTACCAAATGTCCGTAGAAGAAAATTCTCATCCACCTAAGGTGATACAGGACAATACAATGTGATTAGAGAAGGAAAACATGAAATTTCCCTGCAATTCTTTTAAGGTAACCCCCTGAAATGAAAGAGTACTCAGTTACCTTGGGTGAAAGATTACCAACATATAGATTTGTTGTTTGTGGATCCCCATCATCAAAAGAGCCAGGAAACTTCCCAGTAGGATCAAATTCATCAGGTAGTTCATCAAAGCGGCTAATTGGCTGCCAATTCAGCAGAGTTGGTATGTTGCAATGTCATGGATCTTTCAAAAATGAATAAACAATGACATGACCATCTTTTGTTTTAAAAAAACATGAAAAATAAAAGGCATTATAAACCAACGTGACAAATATCGTCTACCAGTTTTTCTCGACAAGGGAGAATACTGAGACTGAAAAAAAGAGTTATTCTAAGGGAAAATAGGGAAAATATCTATACAAATTAAACAAAAAATAAAGAATATATACAAAAAAATGGAAAATATGATAGTATTCATGTTTTGAGAGAGAGAGACGACTTATTGATAACAAAATAGGCGTGATTGAAGGCTCTATAATTGCATTTATTGCATACTTTAACTAAAATTTACTGAGGATTTCACTTGACTTGAAATTTTTGCATCTTTATACGGCTTTATAAGTCTATCACTCTTCTTTTGATACATCCATTATTATTTGTTTGGCCTTATCGAGGTGAGTTGTATGCACTTCTACTGTGGAACCAGAGTTAGTTGTTGAGGTGAGTTATGAGTGCACCTTTGTCTTCTTGTCAGTATAGATTGTCAAATAATTTGGCTCTAACTGACGGTCGATTGACCTCTGGTTCTATGAGTGTGTTGTACCATTCTTTTGTTTCTTGTGTACCTCAATGTTGCGGAGCCAGATTTAGCCGTTGAGGTGAGTTATGTGTGAACCTTAAGTCATCTTATTTATGAGTGTCGTGTTGAAACTTATCTTGAGATTGATTGATAGTTGATTGGTCTCTGGATCTATGTTACTTTTGTTGAAACAGAGATGTTTATTGGGGTGAGTTATGTGCACCCCGATTTTTTGTCAGTTTAGATTGTCAGTGTTTGGCTTTAACTGACGGTTATTTGATCTATGGTTTTGTGAGTGAGTTGTATCACTCAATTGCTTACTTGGCCTTTATTCTTTATTGGATGATCGTATCGATTTTTGTTAAGTGATGGCTCTACTGTTATTGATTGTGACCATTTTGGTTCTTATTGATTAAATCTCATATTATTGCAAAAGTTATTGCTTTTATTTGTATATATAAATTCTATGTCACACAGATTCTTCTAAAAGGGCACCGCACCTGCATCACACCCGTACCCAGGCGGGTGTGACACTTGGACACAGCTTCCTTTGTATTAGGTGAAGTCAACCACACTGAGGTCCATTTCTATCCAAAAGTAGATTCAGTTAACCCTAATCAAGTCCATTTTAATCTATATTATATATATATATACATAAATGCACACACATACACATAGTGTCAACTTAAAACTGTTAAAAATTATATATATATATATACCCTCCCCGCACCCAAGTTTTTTTAAAGTGCCGCATCATCACATCCGCACCCGTACCCGCACCTATGTGACATAGTATACATTATATATATGTATTTATCATTGTAATAGGTAAATAGCCTACATCTTTTATTCTTATTGTAATAGATGCTATCCATTAGGGACAATTTTGTATTTTTTCCTTTATTTTTACCCTTTTTATGTTGTGTAGGGCTCTATGGTCCCAACGGTTGCTCCCAATGACTCCTATGGGAGCTCCCAATGGCCTTATGTCTTGTTCCTTTTGTATATAAAGGGATTAGTTCTCAGTAATGTTAATGCTTCTCTTAAGCATTCATGCTTAATAAGATGAATATTTTTTTACATTCTTGTGTCCTCTCTTTAGTTATTTGAAGTCTTGAATACACTTGGACTTGTGTATGTGCATGTGCACTTTATGTTTAGGATCTTGTAAGCCCTTAGAGGCCCTCTGTATTTTCCGCATATTTCATTACAGTCCTGCCCTATTATAAAGAAAGGTGCTCCCTACCTTTTCAATGAGCATTTTTGAAGAAGCTTTATGCATTTAACTCAACATTATAAAGGAGGGTATAGTTTTGAAAAATTTACCCCATAGATTTCTTATATTCAAAATGCAAGATGATTTTATTTCATGGTTTTTAGAAGATCCATGATACATTAATGTAAATTAGATGAAAGCGATGTCTAGAATATATCACAATTTAAGTGATTTATTTCCTGGCTGTAGAACTTTTTATGTTATTTTCTCATAGATTCAAATACTGCCAATAATTGTGTCTATGATGACAATTTCTGACACACTTTCAGCTTCAGAAGGGCAAAAGCAATCAACTGTACACGTTGTACAAATAAATACTAAACCATGTGCACACACACGCATTATATATATGTAGATAATGACAAAAACTGCATTTCTAAAAAAGATTTCTTTCTTATGCAAACAAAAATCTGAAGAGATATACAGCCATCAAATAAGATCTCTTATGATTCATGAATAAAAACGAAATAAACCAATCCCCGTTTAATCTAATAGGGAATAAAGCCATTATAAATGGCAACTAGGACACAGGAAGGAAACATATGATAAAAAAATATATACAGCATGTGTAACTAGGGCTACATAATGAACCGAGCTGTTCATGAAAAGCCTGGTTGAGCTTGGCAATACTTGGTTAAGCTCAGTTTGTTTAATGAATAAGCCAAGCTCAACTGAAGATTGCTTAGTTATAAGAGCTGAGCTTGAGCTTCAGCCAAGAGAGGTGGAGGGTTTGAATGGTGCCCCCTTTTCATTTCAAAATGCTTTAAAACATATATTGTTTTAACTAAAATATTGCAGCTCGAGCTCGACTCAATCTGAGCTTGAAGAATGCAGTTCAAGCTCAGGTCAAGCTCAATCCAAGCCTAAATACAGCTCATGGCAAACAAACCAAGCTTTGAACAGCCCAGTATCAGCTCAAATCCGGCAATATGCAGCTCTACACGTGACACTAGAATTGTACTGATAAGTACTGAGGCAATATAGCTGCTTACAGCAGAGCTGTCATTTTGACGTCCTTCACGCTCTTGATTACGTTTCTCTCTCATCTCTTGCTCCATCTTCAACTCTTCCATAAAATTATCTATGTTCCTCAATTTTCCCCTCTCTTTCTCCCTTGGTTTCTCTTCTTTCTGCAGAAAAAGATACATCTATAAAAAACTATAAAAAAAAAAGATCTAGAGGAGAAGAACTTAGTTTAAAAGTTGGACAAAGATCATTCTTCATTGAATTTTATAGCTTTTTTGTTAGATTGATTGGTGAATGCACAATTTATTAGTGAGTAATCAATTATAAGTTCTGCTTTTCTAGTAATTCTAGTAACAGCCACGGTTCTTTAATTGAAGATTCTGAACATACAGAATAACATCTTTGTCAAAACACAGAAAATACAGCGTTATTTTGTTTGAATATCAAAAAAGAAAGCTTTATTGAAGTTAGCAGCATGTTTGTCAGACCTAAAGAAATGTGAAAAAGCAAAACAACCATGAGGTACTAGAGTGAGGGAAGTCTATTCCCACTTACAATTGGTAAAGAACATAATCCTGGATATAAGAACAATGTCGCATCTCCTTTGTGTCTGTTAATAGAGAGCTAAGCAATGTTTTCAGGAGTCCATCAAGATCTGACAGTCTCACCCTTTCAAACCAAGTTGTGGAGGCTACAAATGATGGATGACACTTGTTTCCGCGTGATGAAACCATCATAACTATAAGCTACCTGAACTGGCTATTCAAGAAGGATATCCTCCTTGGGCTATAGTTTCTTAAGGAATGAAAAACAGAGAGTACGTGGGAGACCAATTCAGTACTTTCAAAACAAAGTCCAAAACCTGAAGTGGATGTCTCCTTGTTCTAGAACATACATGTTTGCCAGTTTATGAAATGTTACCATTGCAGTAAAACAGAGAAGCCCTTAACCAAAGGGGAAAGGAAGAAGCTCATAAAAAGTTCGGAATAATTTTTTTGTTCCACCAACAGAAGCCTTAAAATAAGAAAGGCGTCTTGAATCAACACGTTGAGATTATTCTATATAGATGCATCAACATCGAAACAAGTTTAGGAACTAGTTATGGAGATGCAACCAACTAGTCAATTAGATTACAGTCCTAAAACCCTACTTGTTTGGTGTTTATATCAGACAACAAATAGATAGGAATCTACATCAGGCCCAGCCAAGACTCATAAGACTTGACCTGGTGATTTTGGATGATTCAAACTTGATAAAAGCCAGTCTAGTAATTGCAGGCCAGGTCCAGGCCTGAAGGTTATCAGGTTTAGTCATGATATTCGTATGAGGCCTGCCCACTTGACCTGCTAGGCAGGACAATCAGGCAAACTGGGGTCAGAACCCAGTCCAACGCACTTGAATACAATTCACATATATTATTGTATTTTCTGAATTCATACTGGGTTACTGTCAGTGGCCACTAGCTCAACATGACCTGACCAGATAATTAGCCAGACAGGTGGAGGATCAGTTCTCATCTAGTCCAATGCACCCCTAATAAAAAAAAGCCCTAGGCCCTGCCCATCCATCGAGCCAAGCCAGTCATGTGTCAGACTATCCAACCCAGTGACCACCTGTCATAGATGATTCCAAGTGGTGTATATTGCTTGCAAATGATATAGAACTAAATAAGTGGACAAGACGAGATGAAACTTAAAATTATGAAGGAAAACCCTATGCCTAAAGACCTTAAGAACTCCATGATGCAACTTCAATGCTTATGAGAATATGAAGAATGTCATGATTAAAATAGACCTTGTAGAGCCACAATATAATTAAAGAAGCAAGGAATCATCTTTACATGTGGTCAGGTTAGAAAGTATCAAAATGGGATCAAGTTAGATGTTTTCAAGTAATGAAAGAGATGTGGTTGACGGGCACTTTTTCTAAGCATGAAATTTTTTTAACATATATAAAAAAGGCATCTACACCCGCAACACACCTCAGGTCATTAAAAAATCAAAGGTATAACACGGCTACAATTTTGCTTATAATTGTCCATCATCAGTCTTTAAGTAGCAATATAGATATTGCAGTGTATGAGCTCTTCTACAAATCAAGATAATATGATTGAGAAAACCACAAGTCAAAAGGCAGAAAAAAGCCCTTGATATGTAGTATGAAACATGGTCATTCATCCACTGGATAAAGACGATCCAAAGACCTAAATAGTCAGAAATTAAGAGTACAAACTGTAAAAAATTGAGAGCTTCCAACAAAGTCCACCAAATCACCAAAGTGGACACACAAAAGAGCCACAACAAGGTTCACCAAGTCATCGAAGTGAACACACAAAGAGCCACAAATAGGCTCACTCACAAACCCACAAAAGGGGCACGCACAAGAGGCTCATAAAATATATAAAAAATAATGTTTTATTAATGTCAAACACATGCAAGAAGCATACCTTGAGAGAGGGGGTTCACCCTTATTTATATACATGGGAGTCTCATATTTAGAGCCGTTGGATAAGCCCCAACGTCCCTATTTGACTAGTCAACATTAAGTTGACTAGTTCAAATAGAACCAAAAAAGAAAAAGAATGTAACTAAAAACTAGCCTATAGTTACATTAATATATATATATATATATATATATATGTATATATAGAATACATATGTATATATATATATATGTACATAATACATATACATATGTATCTACATATATATGCATATATACAATTTAACACAAACCACTAAAAAAATGACAAGGAAATAGAGCACACAGTTAGAGGCATGTAAAGGAGGATGTCTGGACTGTTAAAAAAAGGACAAAGTAAGAAATTAACATATTAGAGGAAGTAAGGGGGAACCTAGTAAAAAACAAAGATCAAGTAACACCATTTAAGTGAGTTGTGTTTCAACCCTTGTTTGTCATTGGATGTGTATGGCACACGGAAACAAACTCAGTGTTCGATGCAGTAGAACACCTTTCTTGTCAGCTAAAAACAGTGTCAACTTATCATCAATACAAAATACCTAGTAACTAAGAAAAAAAAATCTCATCAAAAGAAAAACAAAAGGTTAAATCTACAATAAGATGCATCATTTATGTACTTCATTAAAACCAAAGTAATTAAATTAGATAATCATTTGTGTCGTCCAAATATCAAAAGATTTACAGAACGACATCATTTGCATATGCAAGTGGATTTGTTCACAACCTTATTAAAAATGAAACCATGTCATCTAGGTACAGGTGCAGGTATGAGGTACACCACATGTACAAAAGGTACAACGTGAGTACAAAGGTATGGCTATAATATTATATTATACATATACATATGTACACATAAATTTATATGGATTAAAAAAATGTACAATTACACTATAATAACAAAATCTTCTACATATGAGGTTATAAACTGCCAGTCAACGATATATGATTAACTAACAATCACCAAGCTGACCCTTACCCAAGAGTACCCAGTACTAGTACCAAGGGCGACATGACATAGCCTGGGTAAGGGGAGTCTGTTATGGAAAAAAAGAAATGCCTTTGCAGGGTTATCTAACTTAACAAAAGGTTCGTCATAGCAGTGTATTAATTTTCTTATGTGCCCTTACACAAAGCTTCACAATTACTAAGATATTTCCATCCAAGGGACGATACATGCACAGGTCAGACAAGACTAAATAAAAAAACAGATCAACACAACGACAGACCTTCTTCTCTGATTCTTTTCCTTTACTGAGTGAATCAGCCAAACCAACTGGCACAAAAGAAGGTACATATCTGCAAAAATAGAATGAAAACAAGGGGAAAAGTGACACTGAATGATGAGCTTCAAATAGAAAGAAAGGACCATTTTTTTATACAGAAATACTTTGCTTTCAACTATTGTAAAAATAGTAAAACACGAGAAAGATATTCATTATTGCAATTTGGTAATCAAACAATCCAATGGAAGAGAAAAAACACTGCACAGTTCAAACAAAATACTATTGGAGATAAAAACACAGCATAGATGAACAAATTATAATGTGATCAAACTCTCAATTGGTAAGGAAAAGCAAGCTATACTTTCCATTTTTGACACTTCTAATGGAAAATATGAATAACTTACCACTTTTCTTTTGGAAGGGAAGCATAACCTTCATTGGAGAAAAAACACAAGTGTCCAAGGGCAAACAGTGTCAGGAATACTAAGAAACAAGATAAACAAATTTGTACATACAACAACAACTACGCCTTCATCCCAAAACAATTGGGGTCAGCGATATGAACCAAAAAAGAAATTCATTTTGGGTCTTCCACATGAATCCTATTCCTCCAATCATTTCTATCCAATGCCATGTCCTCGGTGAGGTTCAAAGCATTCATATCCTTTCCTATCATCTCCATCCAAGTCTTCCTAGGCCTACCCCAACCTCTTTTAACTAATATATTTTCCCATTTCGCCAACCTTCTAACAGGAGCATCATTAGGCCTTCGCCGAATATGTCCAAACCACCGTAAACGATTCTCTCGCATCTTATTTTCAATGGGTGCAACACCTACCTTCTTACGTATCTCCTCGTTCCGAATCTTATCTTTTATACATCTCAGAAAATAATAGGATCTGAGACCAAATAAGAATTATCCTTCAAGGATAGATCGTCAATGTCCAGAATCCCAGATCCAGCATGTCCCTTCCAAAGCTGGGCCACAAGCTCAGACTAACTGCTGTACAAATTCCAGAATCCAAATTGGGCATTGTTAGCTCACTTCTTAAAACAATAGTCTTTTGGGATCAATCCATTTATGCAATACTCTATAGACTAATTAATATCCAGATAAGGAAAAACCCCTAAAAAAGGGGATATGATCAACTATTGCATGGATGACTTTCCTCTCTATATGAGCACCTAAGTTCATAGAAGCACGATATCATACTAGAAGTTCTACACAAGCTAAAAGGCTTTAACAGTCATAATGTATTTAAAAAGAAAATGGTCAAAATTTGAAAGTTTAAATGGTTAAAAAGTTGCCAAATATCATGATATTTTTTATTTATCACATTTTAAAGGTTTTCTCCAACAATAGAATAAGTAAAGTATCGCAATAAATTGAAAATACACTTAACATATATTTATTTCGTAATATTATCACAATATTTTCAAAAAAATCATTAATTTTTCAGTGTTTAGAAGTCAAAAGATTTATATGAGATGTTTGAGAAAACCACTTACTTTTAAGTTCTTGCAAGAACTATGGGTTGAAACAAATCTAAATTCATAGGGAAAATATAGGCAACTGTTGATAGTTTGACGCAGTAATAGCAAAAAAGCATAGATGTCAGTGTTACCTGATTAATATAACCCTACAGATGCGTACAACATGTTCTCTTTATTATGATCACTCTTAAGATCAAGGTGTTTTCATATAAAAACATGATCTTTTAATCGTCCATTGAGGGCCCTTGTTATTTTATGAACTTAAGAAAACCGACTTACACATCATAATCGGATAACCAAACATGGTTTTTAACTTTTTCCTAAATAAACCATGCAAATCAAATCTGCTGGGCTTGATCCACAAAACATCCAGAACAAGTTCAAAAACTAGTGGTTTCTACCAGGTACTACAGCAGTAACGAAAGTAGACAACATTTTTCCAAAATCACCTTTTTCTTTCTTTCTTTCTTTTTTTTTTTTTTTTTTTGTGGGGGGGGGGGGGGGGGGGTATCCCAAAATAATATCTTGTGATGACACGAACAAATTCCAATCCCAGGACCATATTTCGTCTAGATCCAAACCTGTCATGCAATACAAAATCCAGATTGACCTAGATCCAACTCAAAGCATTCAAGATTGGTTTAAAGGTCCAAATCCAAGCATGTTTAGGCAGTACCTGTGGTTTGACTCATTTACTTTGATCTAGGTTCAACCAAGAGCAGAGCATCGGTTTAAACCAGAGTTACCGAAAACGCCTATACAGTAGGGGAAGCGCGCTTCCCCGATACGTGTTTCGGAAGCGCGAAATGTCGCGCTTCCGAAACATGTGTGAAAGCATCCCTTTTTTTGGGAAGCGTGTTTCCCTTTTATGGGAAACACGCTTCCCTCTTTTTTCATTTTTTTTCTCATTTTTTAATTTTTTTCTTCTTCTTTTTCGCTTCCCCCTCGCTTCCTAGGTCGCTTCCGAAACGGTTCGTGATTCACTTCTAAGTCGTCCCACGCTTCCCGTTTCCTAAATTTTTGAAAGTGCCTCGCCTCCCGCTCCCGCTTCCCATATCGCTTCCAGCTCCCGCTTCCTCGACTGGCAACCATGGTTTAAACCATAGTCATAAATATGGTTATTGGGATATTTTCAAAAAATAAGTTCTCAAGAAAATTTTGGTAAGTAAAAAAAATAAAAACATGACACATTTGAGAGAGAGTATAGGCCAATAAAACACATATTTGAGAGAGAAATATATTACCTTGGATGGGACAGGAAAAAGCGAAAGAGGTGTGCCATGGGCATGAGGTGTAACATTATTGACATGTGAATAGTATCATAACAATCAGGGTGTGAAGGAAGTCCCTAACACACGTTATAAAAATGAGAGCCTCCCCTTTATCTCGTGTAAAAAGTGTCTCCCCCACATGCACAGGCGGCAGAGAGAGAGAGGTAAAAGTGGAAAAAAAAGTTGACTGTTTGGTGTATATTTTCCACGAGTTTTTAAAGGAACCCCCTAGTGGAAAAATGTGACAGTTTCATTTTTTCAGTTTTTTTACACATCTGACACTCCAGATGTGATCTACATAAAGGATTGAAAAATCAACGGCCTACAATGTACCAAATTTTCAAACCTCAAAAAAACATGTTTTTATATCCAAAAACTATGTTTCAAGTGTTGATTTCAACTATTTTGACCATGTTGAACACATCAATGAGGTCAGATTTGGTCAAAACAACCTCCCCCTATGAGTTCTAACTTGGGGTCCCTTACCCATGGGGTAGCAAATGTTATCCCAATTCAAAAGATTGTTGATATTTGTAACTATGGTTTAAACAACAAACAGAATCCAACAACTGATAGGGGGGGGGGGGGGGGGGGGGGGGATCTGGACCAACTAAACCAAGCATCAATGAAAACCCCAAAGACTTCTCAAACCCTTCTATAAGCAAGTTGGAACCCATGATCCATAGAGATAAAGTAGAGAAGAAAAACCAAAAATGAGGTACAAAATAACCTTGCATAAAGTATAAAGTTATAAACATACTATGAGGAAGACAAGAAATTCATATGCATAAATGGAAGTGCTACCAACTTGCAGCATGATATTTCAATCAAATCATGACCTAGAAATAGATTGAGAGCAACTCCTTGCCTATTCTTTCGAAGTTACCAACCAGCCACCACATTGACCGAAATAATGGACATTGTGCTAATACAAATATAGACTGTCCATAACTTGTTTGAATCCATGCTTTAGAATCTCCAACTATGACCATCCTTCGAGTATTGTACAAAGGGAGCAGAGTTTAAAGATATCATCCACGCAAATATTCTCGTCCTCAGGTTCAATCTAGGCACCTAAATAGCTTCCCTTGAAAAGGGTTTACCAGTAGTTCCAGACTTCCAACTAAGATGGGTATAAGGGATATACCAACAGTTCAAGCTAACATGGGCACAAGGGTTGTACCAACAGTTCAAGCTGAGGTAGTGAATTTATTGCAAAACCAATCAAAATTCATGATCAATAGAATAATAACTCACCCTCCGTGCTAAGATGGTATAAGGATGTATCAGCAGCTCAAGCTAAGATAAGCATAAGGGTTATACCAACAGTTCAAGCTGAGATAGGTAAAGTGAATTTATTGCAAAACCAATCAAAGTACATGGCCAAGGCCAACTAATAGAATAATAACTCACCCTCCATCATCAAGTAACTGATCCCCAGTGATTGACATTAATTCCACCATTTAGACAATTCTGGATCCATGAGATCCGTCCTACGATTTACATGCCAAAACCCATTTACCAGCCAACAATCAGCTACTGTGCAAGATACTTGAAGGAGCTGAATATGACACCCTTAGGACCAAAGCTGCAAGGGATATAATGGGCATGAATCACCCCATAAATCTATTTCTTCTTCAACAATCAAACATCATCCAAACTCTGTCCTTATATTTTGCCAAAATACAAAAAAAAAGGTCGACCTCCATTTATTGCTAAAACACCAGTTATCTGACACCCAATCTATACCACACCACAAGTAACCTTGAACAAAAGCAACCACCACCATCATGTTATTAGGGCTTCATTAACCAAGTCATCTGGCTAATACACAGGCTCCCATCAAGACCACACTGTTAAAATGCAAACTGTAATATATATATATATATATATAATATTTTCTTTTATTATTTTCCTTTCTTTATTTTTCACCTTTTGGAATCTAGTTCATTTTGAACTAGATTAATAAACTAGTCGAGTTCCTAGTTGAAACTTGACTACATCGGCTATAATTAGAACCGCTGGACGGGGGGTCCAACGACTCTACGGGAGAGCTCAAGCTCAAAATGAGCTCTCCCGCTTCTTTTCCATTCATTATAAATAGGGGGATCCCCTTCAACAAATGTATCAATGCTTCTTAAGCATTTTTGTTATGAATAAAGATTTATTTATTTTATTTGTGTTCTTCCATTTATACCCTTTTATGGGTTTTGTTTGAAGTGTCTTTAATAGACATTCTTTTGAGAGATTTGTATGCTTTGTGGAAAGACCACAATTTCGTTACATGGTATCAAAGTCGTGGAGATCCTAGATCTTGAAGAACTTTCACCTTGTTTTCTGTGCCTCACTTACAAAAGGTGTTTCATCACCTTGTTCGTAGCTCAAGAAGATTCATTTGAAGAGAGGAGTCTATGAAGAAACTTTTGCTACAAAAATTTATATTCATCCTCTCTCTTATACTCTTTTCTCTTTCTCTTCTCTCGTCTACTCCTTTCTCATCCTTGTAAAAGATGGATGACAATGATAAGATCACCATCATACCCATGAAGCTAAATAATATTAATTATGTAATGTGGGCTTCAATTATGAAGCACCACATTTGGCGAAAAGGGTTATGGGGTATAGTGGATGGTTCCGATTCGAAACCTAAACTATCTCTCACTAAGATGGAGGGTGATAAAGAACTTCCTCTAACGAAAGGAGAGAAGAACAAGGCTTTAGCCACTTATGAAAAGAAATGGAAAGAGCGAAGGATAGGGCATGCAAAAATTATGTCATGGCAAATTAATAGCGTAGACATTAAAAAATGCTCTAGTCTTGCTAAGTTCGAGCATGCCGATAAGGTTTGGGAATACCTTAAAAATATGTATTTCCTTAAAGATATTGCACATGTTTGCAATTTACAAGACAAAGTTCAGACAATGACTCAAAAAGATAAAACCATTCGACAATATTTCAATGAGTTGTCCAAACTTTGGGAAGAATTGGCTCTTCTTGAACCCAAATGGCATTGTGCCGAAGATATCGAGTTTCGCCAAGCAACTCAATATGAAACATTTCTATCTATTCGTGAATGGTTTGAGGTCGGAGTTTGAATCCACCAACTCGACCCTTTTACACCGTGAAAAAATTCCTTCTATAGTTGATATTATCGAAAAACTCACTATGAAGGAAAATAGACTTAGAAAAAAGACTCCAAAAGTTAAGGATGACTCTGTTCTAACTGTGTCTAGACCAGACTTACCGGAAGCGCCGCTACTATAGGGGAAGTGTGTTTCCCTGATACGCGCTTTGGAAGCGCGAAACGCGATACTTCCAAAATGCACGGGGAAGCGCAGGCTTATGACATGAAGCATGACCCCGTTTAAAGGGGTACGCGTACCCCATTAAAGGGGTAGGCATTATTCATTTTACCATTTTACCCTTTTTTTAAAGAGATTTTTTTCATTAAGGGTAAAATGGGAAATTTCAAAAAGTCATGAAATAAAAACATGAAAGAGAGGCTTAGGGTTTTTTTTCACACCTCTTTCGAGCCTCTCTTCCTCCCTCTCTCGCTCAGCCGATTTAGCAACCTTCGCCAGCAACCTCCGATGTCCGGCGACCTCTACCGACCGGCGATGACTACTATATTAAGGTACATTTTTTATTTTGTTTTAATCGAAGAAAACCAATTTTTTTGGTCATCTACCAATCATCCCAGTGTCTGCCACTGATTAAGGCAACCATCTACAGAAAATCAATTGAGACCTTTTCTTGAAAACAAGGTGCTACATAAAACACGACAATATCAAGATGGATAAAATCTGGAAAAAAAATGAAGCTCAATAATGAAGGATTTTGTTCTGCTGAAGAGATCTTCATTAACAACCCTCTCATTTCACCACTCAGGATTCACTGAGTACTCTCTACATGATCGTGTTACCGATAAAAAATGACACCAAAATGAACCTGATGTCGTTAATGGGTTGAAGTAGAAACCAGATCCACAAAATATCTCCTAATCTTTTGCATTAACGGCAATATCAAAATGCTTGTTATTAGCTGCTTATGAACTTCCAAAAGGAAGAGATCTCCTAATCTTAACTCGGTGGTGTTGATTGGGGACTCGGGTGGGCAAGTCCAACTTGCTCTCAAGGTTCACCAGGAATGAGTTTATCTTGGACCCCAAGTCCACAATTGGTGTGGAGTTTGCAACCCGGAGTCTGAATGTTGATGGGAAGGTCATCAAGGTTCGGATTTGGGACACTGCTAGTCAAGAGAGGTGCATGTTCTTTACTATCTTCTCTTTTTACGACCTTCACTCCTTATTGTTATTGGTTATGTTGGTGGTGTCATTTTCTTGCTTTCTGAAGGTGGGGCTTTTCATGAATACGATAGAATGTGCTCCCAAGCTAAAAAATTTCAAGCGGGTATGCTGTATTTGGGCTTTTCTGTGTGTTTTCTGGTATGGGGTTTGGGGTTTAGTGAGGCCTATTGTGGGGTTTCAGTGTGCCACCTCTTTCTTATTGCTTGGGTTTGTTAGAAATATGATAGGTTCTTGCTTGAGTTTAGACATAAATTTGTTGGTTATTGAGATGGGACATTTTATTCTTCTCGTTTATTTGTTTTTGTTTGTTGGAGATCTGCTACAATATGAAGGGATCTATTGGATTTTAGAAATATAAACTGGCATGTTTGGTTGGTGTTTTTTATTAAGTTTTTTTTTGTTGCTAATTTAACTAAATGGTGGAATCTAATGGGGTTTATGGGTGGATTTGTTCATTCTAGGCTTTTTACAAATTTTATTTTTGGGGATTTGAACTTTGATTTTTATTTTTTACTGATTTTTCTATAGTAAGATAGTTGTTTGTGGGAACCTGAAAGCTTGACATTCTTGGTGTATAAAGCTCTGTTTGAGATCCTTGGCATGTTCACCATTTTCCAACAATAAGAAAAGCTGGTCTTGCTTTCTCAAGGGGTTTAGTCAATGACTTTCGATTACATATTTTATGAGTTAGAGGTTGTTGGTGCATCGAACATTCAAGTGTGGTTCTTTATTGCTTCAGGATAATGAACTCCTTTCGAGGACTTGCTTTTTTAATTTTGTCCTTGATCCATTCTTGTCACTTAGATTTCCTACAAAGGGATTTGAGATAGTGTTTTCTTTCACTATATCATTGATCGGTTTTGTTTAACTATTTTTAAAGAGTCACATGTTGGTTGTGGTTCTAGGGATCTGGTAATGGCAGCTTGAGCGGGCTTTAGGGTTTTGTTTGTTGATTATCAACCTTGAGTGACTTGATGGTGATCTTTGTGTGTGAGTTTAGTGAAACTGGTTTAAGAGTAGCTTCTTCTATTTATTTTTAATTTTGAACATGTGCATGTGTGAGTTTAGAACTTTATAGCTTAAAAATTTAACTATATCTCTATGTAATCTTTGAGTTTATTGATTTCTCAATTTCTATGTTGCAGAGATCACAAGATTTATAATAATCAAGTCATTTGATTCTTTTATTGAAAAAAGAACGTTTTTTAATCAAATTTATTAGTTTTCTTAATGCATTATTTAGTGCTTGCATGCATTTGTTAAATGGTTGCAACAGGAATGTGAATTATGATCTTCTCTTGATGTATTATTTTTTAAATGTTTGAAAGTTGCAAATGATGCATTTGTTAGATAATTGCAACTTATATTATTTATTGTCTTAGATACATGTTTTATTTTGTCAATGATGACATAAATCTTATTTTTTGATAAAATAAATATATATTACATTTTCACTTCCCTTTCAATTTTTATTCACTTCCCTTTCGCTTCTCATTCGAATCCTATGTCGCTTCCTTCTTCGCTTCTTAGGTCGCTTCCGGTTTGCTTCCGAGACGCTTCTTAAGTCGCTTTCGAGACGCTTCCCGGTTCGCTCCTAAGTTGTCCCGCGCTTCCCGCTTCCTAAAATTTTAAAAGTGCCTTGCTTCCCACTTTTGCTTCCCACTTCCGCTTCCCATATCGCTTCCTCGACTGGCAACTCTGGTCTAGACCAGGAAATCATACACGTTGTTGAGATAAGTCGACTAATTAATGTTTTATCCATGCTTAAGGGTACTTCTGATATTTTAGTAATATTAAGGGACCTAAATGTAATTATTCCTTTTTGGTTAATCTCTATTTAAACAAGAGATTAGCCCTAAATGAAAATATTGATTTCCTCTCTCTCTCTCTCAAATCAACATGGTATCAGAGTTGTACGTTCTTGGGAACGTGTGAAGGTGGATCATGTGATTGCGTGAAGGCAGATCGCGTGTAGAAGATCGAGCGTGAAGGTGATTGCGTGAAGGCAGAACCGTGAAGGTTGATCGCATGTAGAAGATCGGGTAAGTCTTTTCCTTTTGGTACAGATCTGATAACAGATCTATAGCATGACAAATGTCATGACTCAGATTTGTAATCAGATCTACAAGTCGTGGTGACTCCATGGGTTCCCAATCTGGTGAGTGGTATGGATGTTGCGCAGATGTCGTGAAGCAGACGTTGAACTTAAGGGTTTCGTTGGCAACGTGAAGCAAATATTTTCTTTTGTTAGATCTGATACAGATCTCAAAGTTTATTGGCAGCGTGAAGCAGACGCTGTTATCTGTGTTTATGCTTTGGTGGAATGACAGTGTGGAGCATACTCATCGTAAGTTTTTTCGTTGGCAGCGTGAAACAGACGTTGTTATCTGGGTTTATGTTTTGGTGGAGTGAGCGCGTGGAGCAGACACTGGTATCATATTTTTTTTGTTGATTGGCAGCATGAAGTAAATGTTTTTTTCAGTGTGGTCCTGCATAGTGTGGAGTTTTTTTCTGGACGTCGTGGTGGAGACAGATTACTGTCATCGATTTGCTTATTGTGATGCAGTAATAGCTATTGAGTTTCTTTTGTTTGGTAACAGTTGTTAAAGTTCTTTTTTTGGACGTCGTGGTGGAGACAGATAACTGCCATCGATTTGCTTATTGTGTTGCAGTAATAGTTGTTGAGTTTCTTTTGTTTGGTAAGAGTTGTTAAAGTTTTTTTACTATGGGTGACGCTTCAAAATATGATTACAAAAATAAGGCTATTGGAGAATACAAAGCCTTTGCCAATCCTTTCTCGTATGGTTCTTCAGTTAAATTAAATGAAACAAACTATGCAAGGTGGTTCAGGATGTTTATGATGTCGGTGTCTGGACATCGTAGGAAGCATATTCTACTGGAATCTGAGCCAACTGACAAAACTGAAAAATATAATACTTGGGAAGAATGTCATGGATCATGAATAGCATTGAACTTCATATTGCAGATGGCCTTATTTATTATAACACAGCTAAACAAATGTGGGATAATCTTCGAGATACATATTCTCAAGAGACGAATGTGAGCCGCATTCTCCAAGTTGAACAGGAGATATATAACCTTCAGCAGGGTGATCAGACCTTGGCCCAGTATTATGCTTTTGTTAAGGCTGCCTTTGAGAAACTTAATGCTCACAGACCTTTGTGTTGCTTAAAACAAAAGGATCATCAAGAGCAGACTACAGTTGCTCGGTTCCTCACAGGCCTATCATCAAAGTTCACTGTAGCTAAAGTCCAAATGTTGACCGGGTCTGATGTTCCTACTCTTGCTGATGCATATAATCAAGGTTGTTAAATATGATGAGGCGAAGCGAGGCGTTGAGCCTGCGCTTCGCCTCTGAGGCGTACGCCTCTCACAACATGAGACTCTCAAGTATCCGTGGTATTATCTAAAATATCATAAAAACATGTGGCATCACACTCAACGCCTCGCACTAGTGAAACATTTCATCATTATTATGGTGAACATGGCTGCTTCTAACCCAGAAATCCCAGATTTGGGTTAGAAACTTTTTATATTTACTTTAAACGCATCACAGCAACGCCTTAGTACCTTGAGCGTGCGCCTCGCCTCTAAGGCGCACGCTTCAGGTACTGAGGCCTACGCCTCTCACAATACTGCATATAATCGATTGAGCAGACTAGCCATCTCGCTTTCACAATCTCAACCTGCATCTCAGTCATCTGCTTTAGTTGTCCCATCGAGTTATGGACGAGGAAATACTTCTAATGTCAAAGGGAGAGGTCATGGAAGAGTTATGGGAGGGAGAGGTAAACTGCAATGTACCTATTGTGGAAAATCTGGACATTTAGAAGATCGTTGCTGGGATAAACATGGACGACCTGCATTTCCTCCATTGAAGTCAAACGTTCCAAAAGCTAATACTACAAAACTAGAGGTGGAGCATGAATCTAATTCCCCTAGTGAGCCTGTCAGTCTTAGCCGTGCAGAATATGAGGAGTTGATCTCTAATCATCCTTCAAGTTCGTCTTCTCCTGTAGAAGGTGTGGCCTACTCTACCGGAGACCATCTTTCTTCTGATGATAGTAAATCTGAAAAGTCTTGAGAGTTTTCACATAGATGTCTAGAAGCACCAAAGGCTATTACTGCACATTGGGGAGTCTCTTTAGTCAGTCAGGGAAATGTCTCTATAACTTCTTCCTTGCAATTGAAAAATGTTCTTCATGCTCCTTTATTTCCTCAAAGTTTACTCTCAGTGAGTTGCCTTACAAAAGATCTAAATTGTAGGGTGATATTTGATCATGTGTGCTGTCATTTTCAGGATTTGCTGACGGGGAAGAAGATGGAGGCTATGAAGAAAATTGAGTCTACTATCTACATCATCCTGTGGAGAACGTTTATGCTGCGGTTGATTCTTCCTCAAGTCCTGTTCAGTGGCATCGTCGTCTCGGTCATCCTTCATTGTCAAAGCTTCGTCGTGTCATTCCTCAAATTCCGTCTACATCATTCAAGTGTGAAGCATGTCAGTTGGGCAAGCATCATCGAAGTTCGTTTCCTTCTAGTCAGAGTCAGTCCAGTCATAAGGTCTTTGAACTTCTTCATGCAGATGTATGGGGTCCTAGTAAGATTCCTACCAAGACCCAATGTCGTTATTACCTTGTTATTGTCAATGATTTTTCTAAGTTGTCTTGGGTATTTTTGATAAAAGAAAGATCTGAAGTTCCTAATATTCTAAAATCTTTGGTCACTGAAATAAAAACCCAGTTTGAGTCAGTTGTCAAGATTATTCGCACTGATAATGCTCTTGAGTTTAAAACCACTGCAGTATTGCAACTTTATCGGGATCATGGAATTCAACATCAAACCTTCTGTGCCTATACTTCTCAACAAAATGGGGTGGCTAAACGAAAACACAGGCATCTCCTTGATGTAGCCCGCACCCTTATGATTCAATCTAATGTTCCTGCTTCATATTGGGGTGATGTAGTTACCACTGCCTGCTATTTGATCAACCGCATGCCTTCATCATCTGTGGAAGACCAAATTCCTTTACAAATCTTATATCCGAGTGCACCTCTTTTCCCTCTTTCACCCAAGGTATTTGGGTGCAGTTGCTTTGTGCACAGACTTGGTCTTGACCGTAATAAGTTAGAATCTCAAGCCACCAAGTGTATATTTATAGGCTATCCAAAAAACCAAAAGGGGTATCGATGTTATGACCAAATCTCTCGTCGGGAGTATGTCAGTGCCGATGTATCTTTTTTGGAGTCCCTTCCATACTATTCTAGTACTGGTACTTGGCTGCAAGGTGATCAAGGTGGCTCTTTTCCACTTCCCATTCCTCCTTTTCCTTTGGAAACGGTGCCTTTAGTATCGAATCCAACTACTCCTACCTCACGATTCCACAATCCTTCATTGGTGTATGTGCGTAGAGCTCCAACTCCTCTGGTGCCTCCATCCACTTCTTCTCCTGAGGTAAGTACTCCTGAGAGCAATGACATTCATGTTGATGATAACAGGCCAATCGCTCTACGAAAGAGGACACGACAATGTACATTATACCCTATATCTAAGTTTGTGTCTGAAGCTAGACTCGAAATCAGATGAAAGCTTTTATTTCAGCCTTAACTGCTGAAACTATTCCTATGAGTCATCAAAAGGCAGTTCTCGAGAGCCGATGGAAGCAGGCTATGCAAGAGGAAATGGATGTTTTACTGTCTCAACAAACATGGGACCTCGTTGACCATCCAGAGGATGTGCACATTGTTGGATGTAAATGGGTATATACCATCAAGTACAAGTCAGATGGCTCAATTGAAAGGTATAAGGCCAGGTTAGTGGCAAAAGGCTATACTCAAACATATGGTGTTGATTTCTTCGAGACATTTTCTCCTGTAGCACGAATGGGCATCATTCGTCTTGTTCTTTCTGTAGTTGTTCACTGTGGATGGCGTTTGTGTCAGCTAGATGTGAAAAATGCATTTTTATATGGAGATCTGTCCGAGACAGTCTACATGCAGCAACCTCCTGCGTTCGAGGTTGAGGGAGAGTGTCAGAAGGTGTGTAGATTAAGAAATGTGATATATGGTCTAAAGCAGAGTCCTCAGGCATGGTTTCAAAAGTTGTTTTAGGTGATATCAAAGTTTGGTTTTAATAGATCTTCGGTGTTAATAGATCAGCGTCAGATCACACATTATTCATTAAGAAAACTAACTCAGGTATAGTTGTTATCGTGGTATATGTGAATGACATCATTCTCACAGGAGATAACATGAATGATATTGCAGCTACAAAGGCTCATCTTCAAAAACATTTTGTCACAAAAGACCTTGGTTCCCTCAGATATTTTCTAGGAATAAAAGTAGCCAGAGGCAGTGAGGGTGTGGTTTTGTCACAACGGAAGTATGTTCTTGATTTACTAAAAGAGACAGGAATGTTGGGAGCCATACTCGCAAATATTCCCATGGACAACAAAGTTCATTTGTTTGATGAGGGGTCAAAACCTGTTGATAGCAAACGCTACCGCTCATTGATAGGAAAGTTACTATATGTGACACTGGAACGCTATAATGATGATACTCAGGTACTTAAAATCCTCTCCTGGAAAGGGGTTGTTATTCAAGAAAACAGACACTCTGGAGGTAGTTGCTTATTCTGATGTTGATTATGCTGGGTCTGTAGAGGATAGGAAATCTACCTCAGGATTCTGTGTATTTGTGGGAGGTAACTTAATCTCTTGGAGAAGCAAGAAGCAAACTGTTGTTGTTAGGTCAAGTGCGGAATCAGAATATAGAGCAATGGCCCAAATCGCAGCTGAATTAATGTGGGTTCAAACAATACTGACTGATCTTCAAGTGAAGGTTTTATCTCTTATGGTAATGATGTGTGATAACAAGGCAGCTACATATATAGCTACTAATCTGGTATTTCATGAGAGGACAAAACATATTGAAGTTGACTATTATTACATGTTCTCTACTAAGCATGTAATCTCTGAGGATCAAGTTGCAGATATTTTTACAAAGCCTCTTGCCAGACCCAATTTCTCAAAATGTTGCGGCAAACTGAGCATGATTGATATCCATGCTCCAGCTTGAGGGGGAATGTTGAGATAAGTCGACTAATTAATGTTTTATCCATGCTTAAGGGTACTTCTGATATTTTAGTAATATTAAGGGACCTAAATGTAATTATTCCTTGAGATTAGCCCTAAATGAAAATATTGATTTCTTCTCTCTCTCTCTCTCTCTCTCTCTCAAATCAACACACGCACTTACATGCCGCCTAATTTTGGTAGACAGAATGGTGACCATGATAAAAGAAGAGTCATTTGTCACCATTGTTATGAACTGGGACACTATAGGCCTCAATGTCCCAAGAGAAGAAAAAAGAATTGCATTCGTTGAATCTGAATCAAAACATCAAGATGCACATGTGTCGATGGCTCAATTGATGAACATCCTTCAACCTCTTCTCAAAGGGGCATCCTCCTCAACTAAATCCTCAACTGGAGTGGTTGTTGCATCTTTTTCTTATCCAGGTAATTTTTCTTGGCTTTTAAATTTTTGTGTTTCTTTTCACGTGACCTTGAATGTCAATAACCTATCCGAATGTCTTCAAAATAACACAAGTATGTCAAAGGTTTTTACAGTTGATGGTACATCTCTTAAAATAAAATGAGTAGGATGTTCTGAAATTTTTCAAAACTGCCAAAAAAAAATTATCCCAGAAGTTAGATATATTCCTACACTAAATATGAATCTTTTACTTGTCTCTCAAATATCTGACAATGGGTGTAATATCTCATTCTCTTCTCATGGTTGTTGGGCACAGGATCGCCGGTCAGAAAGTTGATTGAGGAAGGCCATAGAGAAGGAGGACTCTATTCAATGGACTTTTTAGAATTACCTAAGAATGCATTTTGCTATAATGTTCATAAAGTAGAATTACATTTATGGCACAAAAGACTTGGCCATCCTCACGTCTAAAATTCACCATTTTTCAAGTTTGGAAAAATTTTGTAATTCTGAAAATTTTTCATGTAAAGACTGCATTCTTGGCAAAATAAAAAGATTATTGTTTCATAGTAGAACTTTTGTTTCTTCTAGACCACTTGAGTTAATACATTTGAATGTTTGGGATCTTGCACGAGTCATCTCTAAAAATGGGTATGCATATTATGTCATTTTTGTTGATGACTTTTCTAAACATACTATCTCAATTTACATAGCATTACACATCAAAGATCGTGTCCACACACTCCACAATAGAATGGCCTAGCCGAACGTAAACATCAATACATTATGGAAACTACTAGGACCTTGATAATTGCAAACCAAGTTCCAAAAGGGTTTTGGGTCGAAGCTGCCCTAACTGCTATCTATCTCATTAATCGAATGTCATCTTCCTCATTAAAGAATATAACTCCAATTGAAAAGTTTGTCAATTTATCTCCCGATTATTCTAGACTAAGAGTCTTTGGATGCAAATGTTTTGTTTTCACCAACAAAAATGACAAACTCTCTCCTTGTGCAATTTCATATGCCTTTTTAGGATATGCCGATAATAAAAAAGGTTATAGGTGTTTTGATTTTCAAAATGAAAAATTGTATGAGCCAAGAAATGTATCTTTTCTAAAAAAATAAAGCTTTTTCGAATTCGAAAAACCCAAGAAAGTCACTGAATATTCATTTCTAATTTATCTAACTTCAAAATCCAATGAATTGGATCTTGAATGTGACTTTGACAATGATCAAAGTCCTATTGACATTGAAGATTATGTCGATAATAGAGAACAAACTCATAGAAATGTTAGTCTACAATATTCAAGACATAGAGAACAAAATCTTTCATGTCTATTAGAAAAGTATTTCAAAGTTTCACCCAGAAAAACGTCTAAAATTTCTAGACCTCCTGTAAATTTATGTCTTACTAATTTTTTCCACCTACATATAGGGCAGTCATTGCATTAATACAGTCATATATTGAACCATCATCCTATTCTCAAACCAAAAAACATATACAATGGATAGAAGCCATGAAAACATAACTAGATGCATTGGAAAAGGCTAACACTTAGACTATCCAAGATGTTCTTCTAGATAAAAAACATATAGGTTGTCGATAGGTTTACAAAGTCAAAACCAAAAGTAATGGAACTCTGAAAAGGTATAAGGCTCGTCTAGTGGCAAAAGGATATGCCCAAGAATATGTCATCGATTATGAAGAGACCGTTGCTCATGTGGCTGGTATGACCAACAACAAACAACAACAACAACAACTACGCCTTCATCCCAAAACAATTGGGGTCAGCGATATGAACCAAAAAAGAAATTCATTTTGGGTCTTCCACATGAATCCTTTTCCTCCAATCATTTCTATCCAACGCCATGTCCTCGGTGAGGTTCAAAGCATTCATATCCTTTCCTATCATCTCCATCCAAGTCTTCCTAGGCCTACCCCGACCTCTTTTAACTAATATATTTTCCCATTTCTCCAACCTTCTAACTGGAGCATCATTAGGCCTTCGCCGAATATGTCCAAACCACCGTAAACGATTCTCTCGCATCTTATTTTCAATGGGCGCAACACCTACCTTCTTACGTATCTCTTCGTTCCGAATCTTATCTTTTATTGTATTTCCACACATCCATCTAAGCATCCGCATCTCAGCTACACTCATTTTTTGAATATGATGTCTCTTGGCAGCCCAACATTCCGTACCATATAGTAAAGCGGGTCTAATAGTCGTCCTATAAAACTTTCCCTTCAACCGCAATGGTATGACCACGGTAAGAATTTTAATAGCTTTGGCCTCTATTAGAAAATGACCTATATTTCAAATGGATGTCAAAAATGTCTTTTTAAATGGGAATCTAATTGAAGAAGTATACATGAAAGCCCCGCCTGATATTAGTATCACTAAGGGTAAAGCTCTTTATGGTCTCAAACAAGCACCAAAAGCCTGGTATGATAGATTTAGTCATGTTATGGTTGATATTGATTTTCAATCTTGTTTGACTGACATTGTTTTGTTTATTAAGAAATCTGATACAGGCATCATTATCCTTCCTTCTCTGTATAGATGATATGATCATCACCGGAGGCGACAAACAGGGAGTTGCAAATATCAAAACTCTTCATAAAATTGATTTCGAAATGACTGATATAGCACACGTTGTTTACACAGCTAGCCAGTTTCAGCATGCTCTCACTTATGTTCATATAAGAGCGATTTTGCGTATTATTAGATACTTAAAGTCCTCTCTTTCACGAGAACTCTTCTTGTCTGCTTCATCATTATTAGATTTAATTGCTTATATTGATGCTGACCGGGGAGGTGATCCAATAATAAGCACTCAACCACTGGTTTTTGTATTTTCTTAAGTGAATCCCTCGTTTCGTGAAGGTGCAAAAAGCAGCAGAAGGTCTCTATTTCCTCTACCGAAGTTTAATATAGTCATAACAACCACTACAATAAAAGTTATTTAGCTCAGACGACTACTCGTTGACATGGGAGCTGAAGCATCAAAAGCTTCAAGAATATGCTGTGACAACAAGAGTGTGATCTATATTGCAAGCAACCGGACATTTCATGAGCGCACCATACATATTGAGAAGGAATGTCACTATTTCAGAGAAGAATATTTCCATAAAATCATTGATTTGCCATACCTTATGTGAAAATATCAATTACCAGACTTCTTCACCAAGCCTCCCGTTGCTCTTAGATTTCACTTTCTCTTAGACAAACTTCGCTCATTGTATCATAAGTTGGAGTGCGAGTGTTAAATTGAAAAATATAATATAATATATATATATATATATATATATTGTTATATATATATAATATTTTCTTTTATTATTTTCCTTTCTTTATTTTTCACTTTTTAGTATCTAGTTCATTTTGAACTGGATTAATAAACTAGTACATCGGCTATAATTAGAGCGGTTCGAATGGGGTCCAATGACTCTATGGGAGAGCTCAAAATGAGCTCTCCCTCTTCTTTTCCATTCATTATAAATAGGGGGATCCCCTTCAACAAATGTATCAATGCTTCTTAAGCATTTTTGTTATGAATAAAGATTTATTTATTTTATTTGTGTTCTTTGGTTTATACCCTTTTATGGGTTTTGTTTGAAGTGTCTTTAATAGACATTCTTTTGAGAGATTTGTGTGCTTTGTGGAAGACCACCATTTTGTTACACACACCTGGTACCAAAATTCCAAGTGCAGGTCCTTGTCACCCTCGCCGCCCTACCAAGTGAAAGAAGCTGCAATCTTCTCAATTCTTTTTTCATCCTTCTAACATTATATAAAGCAAGGACATAAATGATGGAGTGTTAGTCCGCATATGCCTTACTACACATTTCCTACCAAAATTGAAACTTTCGCTACATATTTGTTCCAAATTCATTTTTTCCCACTATTTCATATTCCAGCACCACTTTTGCTGACTCCACTAATGGTTCCACCTCTTAACTCATGCCTCAAAATTTTGAGCTGCCTTCTTCCCCATTCTTTGATGTTTACTTGTAACGCTTCAAGGTTAGAGGCATGGCTCTATAAAAAATTATTCTGAATCAAGACGATCCAATCATGCTCTAGCATCCATCTACTCTAACTTTCATTACAAGCCTTAAGTTTGTCAAGACTCTATGAGAAGAGAGCTTATACAATTTTCAACCATATCTATTAAACATGGCAAGCTAGTAGAGTGAAACTTTCTTATCCTCTATCTCATCAACTTATGTTTACTAATACCCATAACAATGCTAAAATATACAAAGATCATGCTTCTTATATTCCTTGTTAAAAGCAATATTCACATACTTGAGGTGGTCATACGTAATTTAGAACAATTATGTATGCCTACATGTAATATTACTAATCACCTATTTAAATAGGTGATTAGGGTTAATGAAACGGGAGCTCTCTCTCTCTCTCTCTCTCTCTCTCTCTCTCTCTCTCTCTCTCTCTCTCTCTCTCTCTCTCTCTCTCTTCTTTTCTTCTCTTTTCTTTTCTTTTCTTTTCTTTTCTTTTCTTTTCTTTTCTTCATGTTAGGTTCTCCAATCTGGTAACGTCAACATGGTATCAGAGTAGGTCTCCCTTCTGGGATGACATTGCTACTGTTGTTGCTCGTGGATGCTGCTGGTCGTGAAGGGTGAAGAAGAAGTGGGTAATCGGCTCGGAAAAAAAAATCTGATCATGGATCGTAATCAGGTTGTTGGTTGTGTAAGGTGAAGAAGAAGTGGGAGATCGTGGATCGTGATCAGGTTCCTGCTTAGTGGAATGGGGCCTTGGCTGCTTAACGTGATCAAGTTGCTGCCAGTCGTGAAGGGTGAAGTAGACGTGGGTGTCGCTGATCATCGTGATCGGCTCATGGATTAAAAAAAAGGTATTTCTTTTCAGGGGCCTTGGCTGCTTAACGTGATCAAGCTGCTGCCAGTCGTGAATGGTGAAGTAGAAGGTGGTGTCGCTGATCATCGTGATCTGCTCGTGGATTATTAAAAAAAAATGTATTTTTTTCCAGATTGTGTATGATCATTGTGACGCATAACGAGAAGCACGCAGATCTGAAGACTGTGATTGGATCTGAATGGCGTTATCTTGATATTGTGTTTATCGTTGTTGAATGTCTGCGATAAGATCATTACCGTTGAAATTAAATGGTAAGGATCTCAGCCTCGAAGTTGGTAGTCTGGTAGTCTTGCTGAACATTCCAGTCGTGAAGTTGATAGTCTCTCCTTAAAAAAATTTATTTATTCTGTGGTTATGGAGATGATCTGATCGCTATTCTGATCTAGAAGCAAACTGAGCAGGAGTCTCTTTGTTGAGCAGCAATATCTGGGTTGTTTTTGTCTAGCTGTTCTTAGTAAGCAAGTTTTTTTATTATTATCATGGCTTAGTCACATGCTCAAGATAATGACCAAAAAGCAGAGGTAGTCGATGAATATAAAGCCTTTGCGAATCCATTTTCGTATGGATCTTCAGTTAAGCTAGATGATACTAATTATGCACAGTGTTCTCGCACCTTCATGATGTCAGTTTCTGGTCATCGAAAAAAACATGTTCTCTTGGAATTGGAGCCTACTGAAAGAACCGACAAATATGTCACTTGGGATGAAGACAATGACATTGTGATGTCATGGATAATGAATAGTGTACAACCTCATATAGCTGATGGCCTGATTTATTATACCTCAGCTAAACAAATGTGGGATAATCTTTGTGATACGTATTCTCATGAAACCAATGTGAGTCGTATTCTACAAGTTGAGCAGGAAATTTACCAGTTGCAGCAAGGAGAACAGACTTTGGCCCAATACTATGCATCTGTTAAATATGCCTTTGAGAGGCTAAATGCACACAGACCCTTATGTTGCACTAAACAGAAGACCCATCAGGAGCAGACTATGGTTGCCCGGTTCCTTACTGGGTTATCATCTGATTTTTCTGTTGCCAAAGTTCAAATGCTAACCGGGTCTGATGTTCCTACTCTTGCAGAAGCCTACAATCGTCTGAGTAGGCTTGCAATCACTCTTCCTCAGACCCAATCAAAATCACAGGCATCAGCTCTAGCTATCCCCTCAGATCGTAGAAGAGGTACTTTCTTGAATTTTCGAGGTAGAGGTCGCGGTCGCAGTATAGGAGAAAGAGGAAGGCTTCAATGTATATATTGTGGTAAACTCGGACATCCTGAAGATAGGTGTTGGGATAAGACTGGTTGACCTCCTATTCCATCGCCCAAACCAGATGTGTCCAAGGCTCAAGTTGCTAAACTCGATGCAGAGACTACCACTACATCCTCCAGCGATCCAGTTATCCTCAATCGTGCAAAGTATGATGAATTGTTGTCTCACCGGCTTCCTAGTTCAAGTGCTCCTATGCTTGTTGTTGATGTTGCATGCTCTACAAGTTATGGCCCAAGTTATCAAGGTAGTAGATGAATAATAGATTCAGGTACCTCTAGACACCTATGTGGGACTCCCTATAATTTTTCGAAGTTACATCCTATTACTGAACCTCCCAATGTTATACTTGCGGATGGGAGATATGTTCCTATTATAGGCCAAAGAAACATCTCTATATCTCCCACACTTCAATTGACTAATGTCCTTTATGCTCCTTCATTTCCTCAGAATTTACTGTCTGTCAGTCGTATTGCTAGGGAGCATAACTGTAGGGTGATATTTGATCATGTGTTTTGTATTTTTCAGGACTTGCTGACGAGGAAGAGAATTGGTGGAGGCCATGAGGAAGGTGGTGTCTATTATCTACATCAGCCAGTTGGATCTAATGAATTATGTGTCTGAGCCATCTTCCAGTTCCTATCAGTGGCATCTCCGTCTTGGTCATGTTCCTTTGCCAAAGCTTCGTAGACTTATTCCTCAGATTTCTCCGTCTGACTCATTCCAGTGTGACGCATGTCAATTGGGCAAACATCACAGAAGCTCCTTTCCATCTAGTCACAGTCCATCGAGTCAAGGATTGTTTAAGATTTTGCATGTTGATGTATGGGGACCTAGTAGAGTTCCTAGTAGATCTCAGTGTCGTTATTACTTAGTTATTGTTGATGATTTTTCTAGATTGTCATGGGTTTTCTTAATAAAAGAAATGTCAGAGGTTGCCTCCATTCTTATGTCTTTTGTCATTGAAATAAAGACTCAATTTCATTCTCTTGTCAAGATTATCCGTACTGATAATGTTCTTGAGTTCAAGTCAAATGAATTGTTATAATTCTATCAAAATCGTGGCATCCGCCCCCAAACCACGTGTGCTCATACATCCCAGCAAAATGGAGTTGCTGAGAAGAAACATAGACATCTTCTTGATGTAGCTCGCACCCTTATGTTGCAATCAAATATGCCACCTTCATATTGGGGGGATGCCATTCTCACTTCTTGCTATCTTATTAATCGTATGCCTTCCTCATCATTGGATTGTTTAAGATTTTGCATGTTGATGTATGGGGACCTAGTAGAGTTCCTAGTAGATCTCAGTGTCGTTATTACTTAGTTATTGTTGATGATTTTTCTAGATTGTCATGGGTTTTCTTAATAAAAGAAATGTCAGAGGTTGCCTCCATTCTTATGTCTTTTGTCATTGAAATAAAGACTCAATTTCATTCTCTTGTCAAGATTATCCGTACTGATAATGTTCTTGAGTTCAAGTCAAATGAATTGTTATAATTCTATCAAAATCGTGGCATCCGCCCCCAAACCACGTGTGCTCATACATCCCAGCAAAATGGAGTTGCTGAGAAGAAACATAGACATCTTCTTGATGTAGCTCGCACCCTTATGTTGCAATCAAATATGCCACCTTCATATTGGGGGGATGCCATTCTCACTTCTTGCTATCTTATTAATCGTATGCCTTCCTCATCATTGGAAGAGCAAATTCCTTTTCAAATTCTATATCCTAATGCTCCGCTTTTCCCGATTTCTCCCAAGGTGTTTGGATGTGTCTCCTTTGTTCATAAACTTGGACCTAACCGTGATAAATTATCTGCCCAAGCCATCAAGTGTGTCTTCATTGGATATCCAAAGAATCAAAAAGGATACCGGTGTTATGATCCCATCTCCCGTCGAGAGTATGTTAGTGCTGATGTATCCTTCTTTGAATCTATTCCTTATTTCTCTACTACTGCATCCAGACTACATGTTGAACAAGGTGATGTCATGCCTCTTCCGGTTCCTCCCGTTCCCTTGGAGTCGTTTTCACCGACAGAGAATAAGGGAGTTCTCACCCATTCTCAGACTCTCATATCTGCCCGGTATCATAATCCTCCGTTGGTGTATACTCGCAGATCACCACCTGAATCAGATCCTACATCACTGCCTTCTTCAGAAGTAAGTTCGTCTGAAAATATTGAGATGTCTAATGTTGAGGATGACAAACCTATAGCCCTCAGGAAAGGTACAAGACAATGCACCTTACATCCTATTTCCAAGTTTGTTATTGAAGCAAGGCTTGGGGTCCACATGAAGAATTTTATCTCTGCTTTATCTGCCACATCTGTTCCACTTAATCATCCTCAGGCGTTGTTAGACCCTAAGTGGAAGCAAGCAATGTAGGTTGAGATGGATGCCTTGCTCTCATGCGACACATGAGACTTGGTTGTTCCACCTATTGATGCAGATATCGTCGGATGTAAGTGGGTCTACACTATTAAGTATAACTCGGATGGCTCTATTGAAAGATACAAAGCCCGATTGGTGGCAAAATGGTATACTCAAACATATGGAGTTGACTTTTTTGAGACTTTTTCCCCAGTCGCCCGCCTTGGGACTATTTGTTTGGTCATATCTGTCGTTGTTCATTGTAGGTGGAGTTTATGTCAGTTAGATGTGAAAAACATCTTCATGTATGGGGATCTGTCTGAAACTGTGTACATGCAGCAACCTCCCGAGTTTGAGGTTCAGGGGGAGTGTAGCAAGGTGTGCAAACTAAAGAAGGCCATATATGGCCTAAAACAGAGCCCCCGTGCATGGTTTCAGAAGTTATTTGAAATTATGTCTGCATTTGGCTTTAACAGGTCTGCATCAGATCATTCCTTGTTTATCAAGAAAACCTTCGTTGGTATTGTGGTTATGGTTGTGTATGTGGATGATATTATTCTTACAGAGAGCAGTGAAAAGGACATCTCAGACACTAAAATTCATCTTCAAAAGCACTTTGTCACAAAAGATCTCGGTCCTCTTAGATACTTCTTGGGCATAGAGGTGGCTAGAAACAGTGAGGGGTTAGTTTTATCACAGAGAAAGTATGTACTTGACCTACTGCAGGAATTAGGGATGTTAGGTGCCAAACCAGCCAATATACCAATGGATCCTAAACTTCATATGTACGATTAACAAGCAGAACCAATTGACAATAGGAGTTTTAGATCCCTGGTTGGTAAACTTTTATATGTTACTGTAACAATGTGAGATATCTCCTTGGCTGTGAGCAAAATAAGCCAATTCATGGACAGACCAACCCGAGTGCACTGGCAGGCTGCTATGATGATTCTCAGGTATTTGAAATCCTCTCCTGAAAAGGAATTGCTATATAAACAAAGCTCCAACCTTGATATACTTGCGTACTCAGATGCAGATTATGCAGAGGTCATTGATGATAGAAAGTCCACCACATGGTTCTGTGTGTTCGTAGGAGGAAACTTAATTACTTGGAGAAGTAAAAAACCCTGAATCAGAAATGAATATATTAGAAAATGTTTAGCAGTATCAATAAGTGAAAAAATTATAGAATGTTGTTTAAGATGGTTTTGACATGTGAAAAGACCTACCATTGTGCCAACAAGAAAGGTGAAGAGGAAGCAAGTTGAAAGAATTAGGAAAAGAGGAAGACCATTAAAGACTTGGAGGAAGGCAGTGAGAGGGGACATGAAAAACTATAAGGTGACAGAGGTTGTAGCTCTGGACAGGAAGGAATGGAGAAACAGTAGTCATAAAACTGACCCCATGTCGAAATAAGACTTGATGATGATGATGATGATATGCAAAGCATATATGTGCCTTTCACTGTGCATATGCAAGTTGCTTGTGTATGTATGTGCATGAGCAATCTCGTGGGTGTATGTCTTAAGCCTTCTTCACCAAATATTGATTCTAAATTGAATTGAATTGCCTAGTATAAGCAAAATAGAATGCTTTTACTCCATGGACACAACGAAATCATTTTTTCCTTATTTTTTTCAATACCTTGTTTGGTAACGGGCATGAAAGAATCCATATGAAACATAATCAGGAGCTAGAGAGTGCAAATATTCATCTTACCAAAAGCCTTTCTGCCTCTTCACGCTTTCCTTTCATACGAAGCTGCAATACTTTAGCTGCCAACTGATTTGCACTCATTGATTGGTTTCTACTTGAACTATTTTCTTCATTCTCATTAGTATTGGCAGAAATAAACTGGGATCCACCATGTTCATTTTCAGCAATATTTGTAGGTGAAGAGATAGAGATGTCCTCAACATCCTTTTGCTTCTGAAGATTGAATGATTGCAGGAAGCTACCATCATTAGTGAATTTGTTTAATCCAGAGGCTGCAGAGGCAATGAGTTCAGCATGCCCCTCTGATCTATCCACATCTTTTCTTTTCCTCCAGGAGAGAGAATCATGTGCTTTTGGTTCTTTCATATCTGGATTACGGACAGAAATGCCTTTTAGATAATCACGCTTCACAACTCATCACATGTCCCCTAATGGGCACAACTTTGACCGAATCTTTTATATATATATATATATATAGCTGAGTCCCCGTGTCCAAAATTTTTGAAATTGCGCTGCACCCGTGTCGCACCCGCACCCATGTGACATAGATCCTCATAAACTTTTTACATTGACTTACAATGTATATGTCTTTTACATGGTCACATTGCTAATAGATAGAACTATATTATATTTCATCATCAACAAAAGTGCCCAATCAAATATTTTTAACATTTAAAATTCTTAAAAAAGCTATGAATGTTTTATAATATAAAATATTTTTTTATAGACACGATACTAACTTATGTTGAACCATCATAGATATTTTGAACTCAATGCAAAAAAAAAATGTGATATATCCATTACACAATATAAATGTGATGCTCAATATACCACTTAAGCTGAATATATTGTATATTTATGAAAAAATTGAAAAGACGTGAATGCTTTGTAATAATGGGTCACGGGTCAGGGGATCCAGACCCATTACCATGCTATTTCATTAATGGCATGTGTGTATCTTATTTATATTGTAATAGGGGTATTTTAGTACACTAAAATTTGTATTAGTGAATACATATAAATGAATAAGAGTAGCCGCCGATCCGCTGTGAAGGAATCAGGTTCTCTTTGCCGCTCCTCTCTCTGTTCCTCACCCTTCACGCGTGGTAGAGCTAGGGTTTTGCAAATCTAACATGGTATCAGAGTCACGCTAGAGCTGGATCTTGGGGAAAAAAAAGAGGTTGCAAGGATTGCAGACGGGTTGTGTGCTGGACACATTCTTATTATTATGAAACATGGATCCATTTTCTACCCAGTTTGGTCTTTCTTTAAGCTTTCTTAGTCAACTCATGTCTGAAAAATTAAACAATTCCAATTTCTTGACTTGGAAGAGGCAAATCATTCCTTTCATTAGGAGTCAGGATCTTTCTGGACATCTAGATGGATCTGTACCAGTTTCTCCAAAGTTCATATCACGAGAAGAAAGGGACAGTAAAGGAGCATCTACCACAGTATATGTTAGAAATCTTGAATTTGTAGCTTGGATGAAAAGAGATCAGGCGCTAGTTGCTTATATTACATCTACGTTGTCACAAGAGGTGTTTGTGGCCATTCCAGACGACTGTACTGCCATGCAACGTTGGGACAGACCATGGTTGCCAGTTGAGGAAGCGGGAGCGGGAAGCGAGGCACTTTCAAAATTTTAGGAAGCGTGGGACCACTTAGGACCGATTCGGGAAGTGTCTCGGAAGCGACCTAGGAAGCGTCTCGGAAGCGACCTAGGAAGCGTCTCGGAAGCGAGGGGGAAGCGGAAAAAATAAAAATAAAAAATACAAAATACAAAAAAATTGAAAAAAACAGGGGAAGCGAGGGGGAAGCGTGATGGGAAGCGCGCTTCCCATTAAAGGGAAGCGCGTCCCCCATTAAAGGGAAGCGCGCTTCCCAAAAAAGGGGGACGCTTCACCCCACGCTTCGGAAGCGCGACGTTTCGTGCTTCCGAAGCGCGCTTCGGGGAAGTGCGCTTCCCCTTTTAGCTAGGCGCTTCCGGTAACCCTGGGACAGACTAGTTCAGACATATCCACAGGTTTCTCAGGCCAGGATTGTGTTTCTTAAAAGAGAATTTCAAATGTTAAGAAAGGATTCCATGACTATCATGGAATACTTGAACAAACTGAAGATTATCACAGATCAGCTAGCAGTTGTTGGGTGTGCAATGACTAATAAAGACTTAGTACAACAAACTCTGAGCAAATTGGGACCTGACTATCATATGATTGTTACTTATTATGTTTAACTGAGATGCCCAAATTTGAAGACCTGCGTGCAAAATTACTCCAATATGAGATGAACTTGAAGGGATTTTTTGAAGAATCATCTATGCATACAGGGACGCAAGATGTTTTTGCTACAGGGGTAACTTATGGACGAGGACGAGGAAGTTATGATATTAAGGGAAAGGGAGGACAAGGAAGAAGTGGAAAAGGAGGTCGTGGACTATTGCCTACACCCAACATATACCCCAACCCACAGCGACAAAAGTCAATTCCTACTTGTTTTTTATGTAATAAAAAGGGGCACATCAAAGCTAATTGCTGGTTCAATCCTCTGAATAAAGAAAAATCAACAAAGACTGAAGCAAAGAGAGGAACAGATAGTACAAGGGCCAGCGGAGAGGTAAAGGAGTTATTGTTATCAGCTTTAGCAGGATTGAATCTGAAGCAGAATGAACAAGGTACTTGGTACGTGGACTCTGGGGCAGACTCACATTACGGGTGATATTGGTAAGCTCCTAAACCTTGTTCCTTACATTGGAAGAAATAGTATAGTTACTGGGGATGGATCTCACCATTCTATCTCTCACAATGGAAACTCCGTTATACCTATGTCAAAGTCCTCTCTCAATCTTTCGAAAGTTCTTTATGCTCCTAACATCAAAAAAAAAACATTGTTTCTGTTTCTAAGTTTGTTGATGATATCAATGCCTAAGTTGAATTTACTCCCTCTTTTGTTCTTGTCAAGGATCTCTGCACGAGGGAGACGTTCGCTAAAGGAAAATGACAAGGCAATATGTATGTTTTCCAAGAAGACCCTTCGGCTCGTGTTCGTCCTGTTGACCCAAACTTGAAGCTCTCCTCATCATCATCCTTTGTGGTTCTTGCATGTGTCTTCAGTGTCCATGAATCAAATAAGCCAAATCTTTGGCATGGTCGTTTAGGTCATTGCAGTAGTAGCTTTATTGAGAAGCTTGTTTCAAATAACCTCATCCCCAAGTCAAGTTTAGGAATAAATGTCAATGACAACAAATGTTCTAGTTGTCTCTTATGTAAAAGTCATGTTTTACCTTTTCATTCTATCAATAAAAGAGCTTCAAGACCTTTTGACATTATTTGTTCTGATGTTTGGGGGTCTGCCACAGTTGCTTTTATATCTGGAACTAGATATTATCTTATATTTGTTGACAATTATTCTCGTTATACTTGGATTTTCTTCATGAAACACAAATATGAGACTTTCAAGCTGTTCCAAAATTTCCACTCCTTTGTCAAGAATCAATTTTCTGAAAACATTCTTTGTTTCCAATGTGACGGAGGAGGTGAATTCTCTTCAATTGACTTTACTAATTTTCTTCAAAGTAATAGGATAAGGAGAAGGGTGTCTTGCCCTCACACACCTCAGCAAAATGGGATTGCTAAAAGAAAGCATCGTCATATTGTAGAGAGTGCAATGAGTATGATGCATGATAGTAATCTTCCGATTACTTTATGGACAGAAGCTTTTCATTCTGCAGTCCATGTGATAAATCGATTGCCCATGACTATTTTGGAGAACAAGTATCTGTACTTTTCTCTATTTGAAGTTCATCCAAACTACCATGATTTGCGCGTGTTTGGCTGTTTATGTTATGTTCACATTGATAGTTCAATGAGACATAAGTTTCAGGACAAGGCCTTGAAGTGCAAGTTTGTGGGATATGCAGATGACTATAAAGGATACAGGTGTTATGACCCCATGAGCAAGCGCATCAAAATATTAAGAAATGTTATCTTTGATGAATTGAGTTTTGATTGTCGATGCATTAGTCCTTCAGAATCAAGTTCCAGAGTTGAGGTGTATTATCCTTGGTTGAATTCCGAACTTTTCACCGGCAGTAGTGATGTTTGTCCTTCAAATTGTACTCAAAAGGATAAGGAATTTATGCCTGCTGATGAGATGATTGCACAAAAGAGTACAGAGTCATCCTTGGACCCCAAGAGGTATAAAGGTCTTGTTTACACCCGACGAGGAAGAGAGGCGCCCACTATTGTTAATCAAAAAATGGATACATCCTCTACATCCACTTCTACTTTTGATGTTAGAAGATCCACTCGTTCTCGTCATCCGATAGAAAGATGGGTCAGTTATGAAAATTTCTCATTGGATTTTCAACTTTTTCTAACAGCTTTGAGCAAGGAATATGAACCCACAACATTTTCTCAAGCGTCAAATTCTAGAAGGTGGATTGAAGCAATGAATGAAGAAATGAAAGCTCTACATGAATGTGGTACGTGGGAAGTTGTACCGAGACCACCCGACAGAAATGTAGTTGGGTCGAAATGGGTGTACAAGATAAAGTACAAACCGGATGAAACTATAGAACGGTACAAGGCGAGGCTTGTAGCCAAAGGGTTTACACAAGAGCAAGGACAGGATTATGACGAAACCTTTAGTCCAATGGTGAAAATGGGGACAATCAGAGTTATACTTTCTTTAGCTATTGAACATCAATGGACTATTAGTCAACTTGATGTAAAAAATGTCTTTCTCCATGAAAATTTAGAGGAAGTGTACATGGAGCAACCCACTGGTTATGCAGAAGGCAATCCTACAAAATATGTATGCAGATTAAAAAGGGCGATATACGGATTGAAGCAGGCATCCCGTTCTTGGTTTGATAGTTTCTCTCTTGAAATACAAAAATATGGTTTTAGGAGATCTCTCATGGACCATTCCTTGTTTATATTTAAGAACCAAAACATAGTTACTCTGTTGTTGATATATATGGATGATATTATCAATACAGGTAACTCCAATGAGCATATTGAGAAAGTCAAACATCTCTTGAATAAAAGATCCAAAATGAAGGACCTTGGTAAACTACGGTACTTCCTTGCAGTTGAAGTTGACAATACTTTTGAAGAAATGACTTTCACTCAACGTAAGAATACTATTGATGTCCTCAATAAGGTAGGTATGAAAGATTGCAAGCCCTTGGGAACTCCTAGTGTTCTTCACAGAAACTCAGTTGTCAAGATGGAGATCCATATGAGAATCCCACACAATATTGCAGCATAGTGGGCATGTTACAATATCTCACCTTCACTTGACCTGATATTGTTTACTTTGTAAATCAGGTATCTCAGTTTATGCATGCGCCATGCGAGGGGCATATGGAAGCAGTTAAACGAATACTTCGGTACTTGAAAGGAACTGTTGGGGATGGTCTTTTGTATAAGAGAAAGACAAATCAGCAAAATGCACATAAGATTACTGTCTATACTGATGCAGACTGGGCGGGAGACCCAGATGAACGTAGATTCGTATCCGGTTATTAAGTGTTTGTTGGGATGAATTTAGTTTCCTGGAGCAGTAAGAAACAAAAAGTTATTGCTAGATCAAGTACAGAAACTGAATATAGGTCAATGGCAGCCGCTACTACTGAAGCTATATGGATTAGGCACTTAATGACAGAAGTGGGAGAGTCAATCTCTCGATCTATTCTTTTATGTGACAACCAAAGTGCTATCAATATGTCATTTAATCCCATTTATCACAACATATTGAAATAGATCAGCATTTTTGAGACAAAAAGTAGAAGAGAAGGAGATTGAGCCCGAATTTGTACGAACTACAGATCAAGTGGCTGATATATTTACAAAATGATTGACAAAAGACAAATTCTGGATGTTGAAAGGCAAGTTGTTCATGGTTCAGTACCATGCACAACTTGAGGGAGGGTGAAAAGACGTGCATGCTTTGTAATAATGGGTCACGGGTCAGGGGATCCAGACCCATTACCATGCTATTTCATTAATGGCATGTGTGTATTTTATTTACATTGTAATAGGGGCATTTTAGTACCCTAAAATTTGTGTTAGTGAATACATATAAATGAATAAGAGTAGTCGTTGATCCTCTGTGAAGGAATCGGGTTCTCTCTCTCTCTCTCTCTCTCTCTCTCTCTCTCTCTCTCTCTCTCTCTCTCTCTCTCTCTCTCTCTCTCTCTCTCTCTTTCTCTCTCTCTCTCTCTCTTTGTTCCTCACCCTTCACGCGTGGTAGAGCTAGGGTTTTGCAAATCTAACAAAAATTTTCACACAAAAAATGATAAATAGGCATATGTAGTCAAATAAGAAACAATTTTTTGTTCCTACCTCCCCTTTTTTAAGATGGGAAGAATTAAATGTTGTCTGGTCCACATGATGTGCAACAGGCAATGGTTCTATGAGATGGAGGTGAGGTCCTCCTTTTCATAACTTGTGAGAAGGCCTTCCCTCCACATTCTGCTTGATATGAGGCTATTTCCATATCAATGAATGCTAGAATTTATGCCTCTGGCCACCTCTTTCTCTTTTTCTATCCAATCCAAAGTACCATTTATCTCGCTCACTCACTCATATATATGTTTATGTTTTTTATTTTTTGACTTGCCAATATTTTCCCAATTTTTTCCTAGAAAACTTACTTTTTGAAAACACCTCCAGATATTCCTTTGTTGAGATGACATTTAGCTATGTGTTGAACATTTCACTTAGTTGTATGTTCCATGTCGACAAGGCACAACACTGGCCACAACATAGGACACACCACAACACTTCATAGACAAAATCAAACATGTGCCAAACATGGTCAACACCGCATCCTTAATTTTATTTATTTCATTTTATGATCTTCATTGTTTATTTCATATTTACTTGTGCCCAATTTCTTTTAAAATTTTCATTTATTACACTATGTTGCAATCTTCAACCTAGTCTTATTATTATAATGGTTTACAATTTTTGTTCAAGAATTTTCATTTAATATGATATTCATGCTTTATTATTTTACACACGCATATAAATAATATGTGCCTTGACCCCGTGCCCTAGTCTTACAAAACTTTTGTGTTGTACAAAACTTGTCCATGTCGTACTCAATACCCGCATCCGTGTCCATGCAGGTAATAACAAGCAATCGCTTTCATTTCATTTATTGGCTATTCAAAATTTCAAACTTTAACATTGCTTAGTATCTTATAATTTTTACACCATCACCAAAAGTACTACTTTAAATTTTAAATAGTCATAATGACAGCTAAAATGGATCCTTCATCTGTATGTCATAGTCATAAAGTCAACATTCAACCAACTTCTTACTTTTTCATACACAATCAGAATATATTGTCTTAGCCTAATTCAGTTAATTTAAACATGCTAACATCTTGATGGGGCAAAATACAGGCTGTGATATTGCACATTCCAAAGTTCAGAATAAGCAGAACCTACCAGTAAACAAAGCAAATTACAGTACAATAGAGTTCATTAAAAGTAAAAATGTCAATGAGCATCAAAATTGATAACATAAAATACACAAACATAAGAATCCAAAACAGCTGCAAAACATCTCATTTTGTTGATTTCAAACAGTTCCAATGGAGATGACAATCCAAATTGGCACCCAGTTATTCTTTTGTAGATGAGACCATTCCAGCCTCTTAATTGTTTTTCTCCGCCAACCAACACTAACATGATACATGATAAAGGTTTACACACAGCCGTATTTATAGCAACATGAGAAATAAGTAACAAAGAAACACTGAACTGTGATACAATATTAATGATGATAAACTGCTCCATCTTAAACACGGACTCAGGGCAAACACCAAGATTCCATCCTCAAACAAATTAAGCATATTTGTTTACCTAGTTCCCTTCTTTGGAACAGATACCCCATCTTTGGAATTCCCACCTGCGATTGTTGAATGAATAGAAGGCCCATGCTCTCATTAATGTGTAATAACAAATTGACAAAACCGCAGACATTTGCATCCAAAAGAATTTGCAGGAAACATGAATTATGAAACTTGAAACCAAAAACAGGAAGAACAGTAGGACAAAAAATATAAAAGAAGATACAAACCTTCATTATCCAACTTTGACCGCTCATTCGGATTAATGGTTCCTCCTCTCACAAAAGTCTTCTCACCAGGCGTATTCCCCCCTCGAAATGACTCGACGAACTCCTCATACAAGCGAGCAGTTTCATCCTCCGCTCTCTGAAATTATCAATATGAAAAGAAAACAATCAAAATGCAATTAATGCAACCAGAAAGAAAATAAAAGCAAGAAACCTTCATGCGAATTTCTAAAATCTAAACACAAAACACCACGACACAACAGGAGAAAGGTAGTTGAAAGATGACAACCACAATATCAAAATAGTACCTTTTTCTTCGCCTCTTCCTCCTCTCTGTGCTTCTGAAAAGGGGTCTTCTTTCGAGTAACTGAGAACGATGTCATTTTTGTCCTATTCTACAAAACCCACATCATAGAAGCCATGAATACAGCAAAATCATGAATATTTGATCCTCAAAATCCACCAAAAATGAAACTCCATGAGCTAAAATTCAACAAACAAAACACAGGATGCACATTTCTAAGATATGAAATCAGCATTATGATCAACTTCTCAATAGGAAACGAGAACTCAAACGATACCTGAAAAAAAAAAACCGAACTCTAGATCTATAGAACACAAAAGGACAATGCAAGATTGAAGGCTAAACAAAGAGGGGTATTGAAATAATAACAAGAAGAATGTGCACTACTTGAAAGGAGGAGGCATCTTGTTCTTCGAGTATACAGAAAGCAGAAAAGTAGAGGACAAGAGGAAGAGATGAATAAAAATTCCACCATCAAATAATTCAAAAATGGAAAATCTAGAGCATTGACCTTACTTCTCTTTTCTGTTTTTTTTTTCTTTTTCTTCCATTTTTACATACAGTGTTATTTGAGTTCTACAGTAGTGTTTTCTGTGTGGAAGATATGAGCAGACCAATTTGTTCAATCCATCATATCAAACCTCATCTTGTTAGCAATTCGACTTCTTGTGGTACTTTATAAGACCAGATGCTCCTCTTTTCATAAGGATACGGATTTTCTTAGATGTACAACTGATCTCATGCATTGCCCATTTACTCTAGCTGTGAAGTCAAATACATTTAAACTATTTAATCTTGAGGCCACGGCTAGATTCAAAGTACCCATGCCAGCCCACAAGGGATACTGAGGCATTTCATTAGATCCAGCTAGATGCAGAGCACGTTGTATAGCCAATTCAAATGCATGCAGAACCACTTTTGTTAGATATTGTCAATGCATAGGGAATCATTCAGTTATTTAGTTTTTAGATTAACTACAATCTCTTGCACGTGCAGTAGAATCACCAAAAGAGAGGAAAAGGAGAACAAAAGAGAAAATTAATTGCTATGTTTCAGTTCGCCTTCAAGGTTAGGAAAAGAGAAGTTTTACGAATTAATTGCAATGAGAAAAATCACAACTAGGTGCCAAAGACATACTCTTTCTCAATTTTTTGCACTGAACTGTCTTGAGGAATTTGTTTACTCAGTCCTCTTTCCCCCTCCCACCTTCGCCCTCCAAATGGAAATGAGATCACTCTTTCAGACAAGAAAGACACACAACCCTCTCTTTGTCACCATTCCCACTTAGTTCTCAGCTTCAAATGCTCAATTAGAAAATCGGCTGTCAGATCTAGAATTTGGTAGACATATTGGTGTAGGCAAAAAAAACGTAATAACACTAAATCTCTGCTAATGCACTGAGTTGCTCAATTTCCTCTCACCTTGCTAAGTTTTGCAAAAAACTCAACATGAGGCCATTCTGTCCAACAGTCTCATGCCTTGCAGTTCTACTGCATCTTATTAACTTTGTACTAACAAAAAATTAGAACCCATTGCCCTGTTGACTAATGCTGCCAAGGGGTTGGATTAGGATCAAATTGGATAAACCTAATCCAACCATACTTATGGCAGTTGCGTTTGGATTTGGGTTTTGGTTCAGGTCCATGTCTCCTTGGATCACAACTTCACATATGGGCCAGCACCATATCCAACTATATTCTTTGTTTTATCCTAGATCTGTTACATCAGTAAAATATGTTATAGGTTGACCAAAGCATAATATGTGCAAATATGCTAACTTAGTTATTTACACTTTTAACATCTCTAACACTTGTAAGTTATTGTAAGTTTGTAACAGTTATTCGGCAAACCCAAGCTCAACCATTTCCTTTTCATTCTTTTTGTGGCAATATATACAGTAAAAAATACCTGATATGAAAAAGATGATTGAACTGGGTATCCGATTCCAACCAGCTGTTTTTCTATGCCACCCAAATCCAAACTGTATCCCATCAGATTTGAGTAGCTCCCGCCCAAATCCATCACCATTTTGTCCAGCTCACCTGTCCCCTTCCCAAATCTGACGTCAAATCTGGGTCAAATAAGGTACCCAATACCAGATCCAACCTGCTGACACACCTATTGGCAGCACTGGTCTAGTGGCCTCTATACTAGCATTGATTGACATACTCCAAGATAACTTTGACAAAAGGAAAAATTTTAAAAGAGTGAAAGAAAACTTGAGTGCCAAAAGCATATAAGTTCATCCATGAATCAAGGCAGATCTTATATGCAAGGCAGGCTTAGAATAACCAAAAAGACCCATTGGAAAAACTTAAAATTAAACATCAACTAACCAAAATGAATGCTGCATAGACAAGACTACAAGTGGGTGGAGCGTTATTATGGAACAAAAGGGGAAAAATAACACCAACAAGAGCAACAAAGATTGTTCATCCAGTTGTCTTGTTCTTATTTTTGCTCGAGTCAAAAACCAACTTCACACATACGGCTCACATAATGCTTTCAGACAACCAAAATAACATCAGCATGGTTGGTGGCCACAAAATCAAATCCTACTGCATCTTTTGGAATAAAGTCCAAAGAAAATGAAATTAGACTTGGGATTCATAAAAACCAGTGTATCAGATCTTCAAAAAGAAAAAGAGGAAAAAAGACCATATGAGTTTAAGAAACTAATAATGAACATTGCCTGAAATAAGCATTTCATATTTCCTAGTGTGAACCAGGTAAAATGAAAGAGTGCAAAAGAAGAAAAAAGAGTAGGAAAAGAAAACTATTTCGGGTGCCAAAACTCAAATAAGTGACAGCAGGCAATCTCAAAATGACAAGAAAAAACACCGATTTGGTCAAAATTTGACAGGTGCAATACCGTTCATGCAAATACTTGAAATTATAGGACTGGTGCACATAAAAAAACCATCCGAAACACAAAAATTCTGATATAAGAGTGATAAAATACTCAGTAGACCAATTTCAGATGCCAAATTCCATAGAAAGGTAAGAATAGAGACAGAGACACAGAAGAAGCGGTCTGTCACCAAATTACATTAAATTAACGGACACAAAGTGCACCAAGATCGATTCTAATTTGCGCATCAAGCCACAATCACCGAAACCCATGAAAACCATCAAGTACGAACCACTTCAAGTAACCAAGACAATGCACACAGTACATCACGCGTTGACAACATCACAAATCCAATGCGCCACACGTAAAAAGCAACAGACAATCCCTAAATTTCACGAAACATAGGCATTTTAACCACAACATCAACCGCACGGATTTTTAAGAAAGGCCGATTCCAACTGATTGAACGATCACAGAAACCATGTGTCAAAAGATTTCAACCAAATCATGCGTACTATTTGGCTGGGACCGATAAAACGAATGGGGGTGAAGTAGGAGAAGCAGAAAAAACAACGATGAGACGGGAGATCCATAATAAAGAGAGAGAGAGAGTAAGGGTTTCCTTGGCAGGATGCCAGGAGTAAGCATCAAAACAGAGAGAGAGAGAGAGAGAGACGCACCTCTAAGGGCAGAACGTCGACGCCTGACGTCAATCCCGAAGGAGCAAAGAAGGGAAAAGATAGACGAAGGAGCGATTCTCCGAAGGGAACGAGAGAGAGAGGGAGAGAGACGCTCGTGTGGGTGGGGGAAAGGGTTTTATGAGAAATTGGAAAATTCCCACTCGCGCTCGTAAGGAATTATAGATTCTATGATTTCTTGAAATCCCAACCCAACAGTAGGGCTGTGATGTGCTTGGACAAAATACCATGTATCTATAAAAACTAAACATATGAATAATATAAAATTATTGCAAAAACTATGTTTTATCATGTTAATAACAGATTAAAATCCTGTTAAAAGCATGTAGTTTTCCAAAATGTTGTGCTAATTTTAATATAATACTAGCTGTTTTTTTATATTTACACTGAGAAACCAACCCAGGATCGGAGACCTAGCTGTGCTGGCTCACCTTACCTACTTACAATCAGACTAAAACTCTGTGAGCTTACACATTGTCCCCTCAGCCGTCTCGCTTCTGCTTGGGCAAGAGATGAAGCTCATGAAATTTGAACCTAGATTACCCACCTAGCGGCCTAGGCCCCAGCCCACTACACCAAACCCCTTTGGGGCACATAATACTAACCATTAGAAATATTTTATTAAAATCATGATTTTTTCAAAATAATGGTGATGTTTGTGATGTGATGGGAGCATGAAAATTATGCAACTAGTTTTGTAGGCTTGGGTAACTCAAATTTGAGCATGAGAAAATAAAGCAAGAGGTTCTTTAGGGGGTGGAGAGTGGGACCCACGGAGTTTTATACCACCAGTACAGCGACGGTTGATACAGTAGGCTGATATCAACGAAGCCAGGTCTATACTTAAGAGTGCAGTTTATCCGTGTAATAAATAAAAATAAGAAATTCATTTTAAGAAAACATTTTTTTGTTATAATCAACGTGAACCAAGCTTTCGTATTTACCTTTTTTTGTATTTGAGTATCAAGCCAATGCGTCACACACTATAACGCAACAGCCAAACCCTAAATTTCACCAAACGTAGGCATTTTAACCACAACATCAACCGCATAAATTTTTAAGGGAGGCCCATTCCAACTGATTGAACGATCACAGAGACCCTTTTTTTTTCATCTGACACCTCTTTTTCTCGTATATGACCATAGTGAGACTCAATTGGTAATCATATTAAGCTTGGATTTATTTGTTTAGGATAAGGTTGATAATGAACTGAGCAACTCGTGGCTTGACTTGGTTCAGCTCATGTGAAACTCGTTGGGGCTGGTTAAAATGGGGGCACAAGCTTCTTTTCAATAACTTGTGTAGTAAAAGCGAGCTGATCATGAATAATCAGTTTTGTCTCATTTAACTCGTATAAGCTCATCAAATTATATAGAGAGAGAGAGATATGCAAACATGCTAAATGAAATATGTCAAATGAAACATGCTAAATTAGTTTTTTTGGGATCTTTGTTTTTTTACCATGCAAATGTGATCTACTTGCTTGATTTATATGGTTCAGCTATATTGGATTGTTTGTTCTTGGACATGAGCAGGGTTTTTTAAGGTTTAAAAAATCAATGGTATAAAATCTTTGTAAAATTTTGAAACTCTAAGTAGCATTTTCATCAAAAAATCATGATCCAAGTGATGATTTCTAGTAAATTGACCATGCCAAATACATCTATGAGAAAGGGTGGATGCAGGGGGCGAGGCGCCCCTCTTAAAGTCTTGAAAGAATTTATTATTTTACTATAAAATTTATATTGCCCTTTTTATATTTTAGTTTTGTATTTTATTTTATTATAAAAAGAATTTGCACCCCCCCTTTAAGTAAAAGGATGGATCCGCCACTGTCTATGGATCAGATTTGTGGGAAAAAAAAACGAAGACATGAAAACCTATTTAGCATGGTTTCAAATTCATCAAAAAATATATATATATATATATATATATATATATATATATATATATATATATATAATTTTTTATTTATTTATATTTGGTTCTATTAAAGGCACGTAACTATTGAGTATAATTCACCTTCTTCTCGTATTTTTTACCTTTTTTGCTGATTGAACCTTATGGATGTTGTCTACGCGGTTTATTTAGTAGAAAAGGAGTTTTGAATTAGGTGGTGGTGACATGTTAGCTGGTTTTTGAATGGCTTAAAAAATCAATGGCCTACAATGCACTATATATATATAGTGATTAAAACGTGTTAAATGAGTTTTTTGGGTAATTTGTTGTCTTTTTGGCAATTCTAACTCCATGGATGTATTCATCACGGTAGATTTATTAGGAATCAATGCTCAAATCATGCTTTTTAATTAAAAAAATATTTGCAGCCTTAAAATTTTACAAAGTGTTTAGGTTGTTGGTTTTTTAAACTTTATAAAAAGCATGCCCATGCATCATAATTGAATCCTCTAATAGTTGATCCTTATAAAATCAAGTTTGTAGATCACATCTACTGTCAAGATTTACAAATATAGAAATTATTAAAAATGCACCTAAAGTTTAGGCATTAAGAAAAAATGCACCTAAGTTTTGAATTTTTTTAAAAAGACACCTAAATTTTTGCACTTTAACCCAAAACAAACTTTCAGCCATTTATCCTTGGTTATCTCTAACCCATAACCTGTTAAGAGAGTTAATTTACTCATTAACCCTTCAAAGACTCCTTTCATCTAGTTTAGGTGTGTTTTTAAAACATGAAATTGAGGGTAAAATAGTAATTTTATGTGACATTTAACAACAACCTTAACGGGAGGCCTTTTTAATTAACCATGATATTTTTAAGTTCATTTTTTTAAAAAATTCCAAAACTTAGGTGTTATTTTTATTGATGCCCAAACCTTAGGTATCTTTTTAAAAATTTATCTTAAAAACAAATTGAAAAAAGCCCATAAAACTTTTTTTTTTAAAGGCAAACTGGGGTTAGGCGGACCCCTATCAAAACAACAGCTGCCCTATGTGGCAAAGGGATTCGATCCTCGGCCTTCTCAGCTTGACACACGACCCCACTTACCACTTGGGATACCACCTTGATAGTAAAAGCCCATAAAACCTATTTAGCATGTCTTCTTCTTCAAAACAACTTTATCTTATAAATCATCCTAAGCATCTTTAAAGGGTCAAAGATTAGGTGTTTGCTTAATCCGAACTCATCATCATTATCACCATCATCAATAAGTCTTATCCCAACTAGTTGGGGTCAGCTTTTCCAGTCCTATTCCTCCATTCCTATCTATTTAGACTTACAACTTTGGTCACCTTCCAATCACCTCTATCTGCCTCCTTTCAAGTCATGGTCTTCATCTTTTCTTCGTTTCTTCTACTTGTACCATGTCAACCTGTCTCACTAAGTCATGAGATGTCTTCCTGCAACATGTTCAAACCATCTTAAATAATATTCATTGTCTAATCCAAATTCATAGACGTATTATTTATCGCCCAATAAAAAACATGCAATGTAATAGGAATTTTTTCTGTTTTGATGCATATTTAAAGGTATTGCACTGGAACTTGGAGATATAAATCAAGGTTTCTTACTGAATAAATCCGATCCATTAAGCAAAAATCACGTGCAACTGTGTTTTCAATAAGTGTTTAGGATGGTTTTGAAAATAAACAGTTTGGGAGCTACTCATCTTACTCATCTCTCTCTCTATATATATAATATGTATGTTTAAAAAACAACACAATCAATTTATTGGGTAACAATTCAGGGGTTTCATTGTTTACAAAGTGCATTTAATGTATTTTAAATATATCGTACAAAATGGACATGCAGAAGTACTTAGTCTTAGCTTTGATGTCATGGTTGTAACTGAGCATTTGTTCCCTTCGTTGAACATGCCGAAGAACAATCGTTCCCTTCGTTGGTAAGTTTCTTGCATGGCGATATTTTGGTTGTCTGTGTTAACAAGACCGGACATGCCGATGTGATTATTGGCATGTACAAATATTATTTTATTATTTTTATTAATTTCCATCCATTTTAATAAAGTATATTTGAATACTAAAATGAAACACTTTTTACTAATTACAATTAAAAAATGTGTTTAGATTTATTGTTTAAAAAAAATTAATTTGTACTTCAAACTTGAGTCACTTGTTGAACCTTATCCATATATTTGGGAGAATGGTGTATGTTCGCCCCAAATGATTCATTGAATCCCACGTCTGTGTTTGGGGGTCCCAAAAAGCACCACGTATATAAGCACATGGGGCTCGTATTCCCATGTATGTTGACATCACTCAACATTTGAGTCTGGTGCGGTTGCAATGACTTAAGTACCTTTTCTTGCTATTCTTGCCATAAAACGATGGTTTGAGAAAATGACAAAAAATGTCCTTCATTAAAAAACGAAAAACAAACGGTTCAAAAAAAGGACAAACATGTCTTTCATCCAGAAAGTTGAGGATGATGTTGACTCTTCAAAGTCTACACAGCGAAACGAACCTTAGCCGATGATCCGATGGTGATCCGGCGAAACGAATCTATGCCATCAAAAATGTTTGTTTGAACTTTTCATCATCATCTTCTTCTTCTTCCTTCTCCGTAAAACACTGTAAAACCCTCTCTCTCTCTCTCTCTAGAGAAGAAATCAAGAGAAACAAAGAGTTTTTCCTAGAGAAGGCCATGAACATCAGCCCTCTCACTCTCTCTCCCTTTTCTTTCTACTTATGTGCACATCTAGCAGACGATCCTACATTGCTCCATCAAACATCGACTGACCTGCACACTGACTGTAGCATCATTCAACTTGATGACTTGTGGAGCCTGATTCATAGTTTTTGCCCTTACAGGAGGTAGTTTGGGGGCACCTTTCAGCGTGGGTAGCATCATTCAACTTGATGAGTTGTGGAGCCTGATTTAGAGTTTTTGCCCTTACAGGAGGGAGGTTTGGGGGCTCTCCTCCGGCGCGCAGCGATTTGTAGTATTGTCAGGCCTTCCTACAACGATTTGTAGTGTTTTGGGGCCTCCAACGAGCCCCACAATGATTTATAATGTTATATAGCCATCCAACAGCAATTTGTAGTATTGTCAGGCTTTCCTACAGCGATTTATAGTGTTTTTGGGTCTCCAACGAGCCCTATAGCGATTTGTAGTATTTTCGGGTCTCCAACAAGCCTCACAGCGATTTATATTGTTATCCGGCCTTTTAACAACGATTTGTAGTGTCTTTCTCAAATCACTATAGCGATTTGTAGTGTTTTTGGGTATTCAACAAGTCCCACAGCAATTTATAGTATTGTCTGGTCTTTTAACAACAATTTGTAGTATTATCGGGCCTTCCTACAACGATTTGTAGTGTTTTCGGTTCTCTAACGAGTCTCACAGCGATTTATAGTGTTATTCGGTCCTCCAACAGCGATTTATATTATCTTCCGCAAATCACTATAGCGATTTGTAGTGTTTTGGGGTCTTCATCGAGCCTCACAGCGATTTATAGTATTGTTGGATCTCACTATAGTGATTTGTAGTATCTTCCGCAAATCATTATAGCGATGGGGCTTGTTGGAGACCCGAAAACACTACAAATCGTTGTAGAAAGACCCGACAATACTACAAATCGTTGTTGGAAGGCCGAATAACACTATAAATCGGTGTGGGGCTCGTTAGAGACCCTAAAACACTATAAATCGCTGTAGGAAGGCCCAACAATACTATAAATTATTGTTGGAAGACCGGACAACACTATAAATCGTTGTGGGGTTTGTTGGAGACCGGACAACACTACAAATTGCTCTAGGTAGACCCGACAATACTACAAATCGTTGTTGGAAGGTCGAATAACACTATAAATCGTTGTGGGGCTCGTTGGAGACCCGAAAACACTACAAATCGTTGTAGCAGAGTCATTAAAAAAATTGTGGCAAAGAAACAAAAAAAGAAAAATAGAAAAATCGTGGGAAGGGGTGTTACGAAAACTTGAGAAAGAAACAACTGAAAGAAACATGAGCCCCACTATTAAACAAAACGCTTTATTGCTCTTTTTTGATAGTTATAAGAGGGAAAGAAAATAAAAAATTTATACAAAGCCCTAAAAAATTTTGGTCTGGGGAGCGTTGCTCCCCGAGCCCCCCCCCTCCCTGGACCCCCGCTCGCTGACCGCGCCGAGGGGGAGCCCCCAGACCCCTCTTCTGTAAGGGCAAAAACTCTAAATCAGGCTTTACAACTCATTAAGTTGAATGATGCTACATACGCTGGAAGGAGCCCTCAGACTCCCCGTCTGTAAGGGTAAAAACTCTGAATCAGGCTCCACAACTCTTCAAGTTGAATGATGCTACCCACGCTGGGAGGAGCCCCCAGACCCCTCTCCTGTAAGGGTAAAAACTCTGAATCAGGATCTACAACTCATTTAGTTGAATGATGCTACCCACGCTGGGAGGAACCCCCAAACCCTCCTTCTGTAAGGGTAAAAACTTTGAATCAGGCTCCACAACAGTCAATGTGCAGGTCAGTCGGTGCTTGATGGAGCAATGTAGGATCTTTTGTTGGATGTGCACAAAAGCAGAAAGAGAAGGGACAGAGAGAGTGAGAGGGTTGATGTTCATGGCCTCCTCCAGGGGAGATTTCTTTATCGGATAATCCTGCAGTGCAGAGACTGGGTCTTAAATAATCATCTTCGGGGCACTTAAGTCTTTACAACCACTCATTTTCTAGAATCGCCATTTTTTTTTGCACCAATGGAGAAGAGGGTACTTAAGTCTTTGCAATCGCATCAAACTCCATCGCTAATTAATGATGACAAACATGGGGATACGAGATGCACATGCATAAATGCGTGGTGCTTTTTGCGACCCCCGAGCATGAGATGCGGGGGGGGGGGGCATATAACCTGCTTCGATATATTTTGTTTATTGGCAAACCAAAATAGACGGCGGAAACTTTTAAGGCAGTCGAAATCGAGTGAGTTATGTTAACTTGGTCAAACACATGAGGTACTAGATGGATCTAGCGTGGTTTCACCTAGGTTCAATCCAAAGCCATCTTCATCAAATGTGGTGTTTGGTTGGAGTAAGGTGATTTTGGTTGGCATACACAGACCCCGTGATTGCTTCTTCTTCTTTTTTTTCAATGTGCAAGTTGGGTTTAGACAGACCCTGCCGAGTTATACAACAAGATATATGGCCGTAGGTATCCAAGATTGACATCCTAACATTTGCAAGCGCCTCTGACCAGAAGCAGTCTTTTTATATATGGATATTTTATTGCAAATCCAAACCTGCATCAGGAAAAAGCGGTCACTGTTTGAAACGTGGGACAAAACTGTCCATGTGAGATCACTTTGTCCCACAACATCATTTTTGAAGGAACATATCAATCATATGTGACTAGCACATTCTAGACCCAATGTTGCCCGGATGTCCCGGTGGCATTTGTCCAGCATGTCTAAGTTCTAACACACCCCCAAGGGCTTCATTGGTGGCAGTCTGCACTAGGTTTGGCTAGGTTCGCACCATCCTCGTCGTAGCCGATGACAATTGGGTTTTCCCAACTTTGTTATATCATTGAATTTTATATATGTCCTTGTTTTCTTGAGATTTTCCCCTCAAGAAAAAATTACAATTTATCATACAATTTTCCTAAGGAAATCTCAGTACTAATATTCATGACATTCGTGAAAATCATTTTGTTTCATCCTCCTGCCTTCACCACATCTACCTGTTACCATAAACATCAGAATTCATAAACCAAATTTAGGTATGAAAAATGTAGGAACTCAGCCTTATGTTCACATCAAGTCTCAAAGGATAAGTTCATTAAAGGAGACAAGAGTAAATTATGAACATTGTGATTTTCACATGATACTCAAATTTATGCCTAGCACTAGAACCATGAGTTGTCTGCAAGTAAAGATGGAAAATGTAGGCCACAAGAATTGGGTCCTTGAACCAACTTCGAGGTTCTTAAATTCAGAAGGTTCAGTTCTCACATTTTGGACAACTTAAGAGGTTTTGGCCATGCTAATTCACCTAGTCTGACCTTAGGTTGTCATCTTAAGATTGTAGACAAGTCAAATATAGGTGCCCCAACCAAAACTGATCAACCAAATATGTATAACTAGATTCAGGTCGAAGTTTGAGCTAAATTGAACACCTTGCGAGACTGCCTTGTCCCCCACAACATCCTTTTTTAACGGTTGTATCAGTGGCATGCGAATGTCCGGTTCTGGACCGAACGCCTCCCATTTGTACAGCATGTCAAACACATCACAATTGTTTCATTGGGTAACCTGCACTAGCGTTTATTGGTTTCACACCATACTGGTCGCGGCCAATGAGGATCAAGTATTCCTATGTCGTAGCCAAAAAAATCTATTTTAAAAATATTGCAATTCAATAAATATTCTCAAAGATGACACGATACTCAAAAATCATAATAGATCATGACTTTATCATGATATTGACACTGTGTCTTAAGCACTTTTATAACATTGTATATTTCTTATATCATTAAATTTTATGTATGTCATTGTTTTCTTAAGATTCTCCCCTCAAAACATTTATTTTAATTTATTATGCATTTTTTTAGGAAAATATCTGTACTAATATTCATAATATTGGTGCAAAGCATTTTGGTTCAACTTCCTGGCTTCACCACATCTACTTGTCACTGTAAACATTAGAATTCATAAACCAAAATTTAGGCATGAAATTTTGTTTATAAAAAAAAAATAAGATATGAAAAGTTTAGGAATATCAAATATTCACGTGAAGCCTTAAAAGATGAGTTCACAAAAGGATGCAAGAGTTAATGAATATGGAGATTTTCACATGATGCCCAAATTTATGCCTAGCAGTGGAATCAGGGGTTGCCTACAAGTAAGGATGAGAAATGTTGATCACAAGGTTTGGGTCCATGAGCCAAATCGAAAGTCCTTAAACTCAGAAGGTCCAGTCCTTGCCTTTTCGACATAATACTAGGTTTGAACCAAGCTGATCACCTAGTCTCACCTTAGGCTGTCTTCTTAGAATTGTAGACAAGTCAAATATAGGTGTCGTGCATCCCAACCAATATCACAAGATTTAGGTCAAAGTTCGAGCTAAATCGATCACCACCAAATGAAAGATTATCATGACAGAATTATGGGTGCATTGGGTTTGGTCTTATCAAACACAATTCTAAATCAAAAAAAGATCGTATTGTACTATACATTTTTAAAATTTGCCGATGTCCAAATTTGCAAATGTATGGCTTTAAATTGATCATCTTAACCTTTGCAAAGCAGACCTCCTGAAGTTTAAGAAATATATTAGTATGCGCTTCGGGTTTCACACCCTCTTACTAAAAGGTAGTTTCACATAATTTTGTGTGTGTGAACCTCACAAAGTTAGTATAACTATATTTGTGAACTTCTTGTAACTCAAACATACTGAAACTTTACAACAATAACAACAACTACGCCTTCATCCCAAAACAATTGGGGTCGACGATATGAACCAAAAAACAAAATCATTATGGGTCTTCCACATGAATCCTTCTCCTCCAACAATTTCTATCCAATGCCATGTCCTCGGTGAGGTTGAAAGCATTCATATCCTTTCCTATCATCTCCATCCAAGTCTTCCTAGGCCTACCCTGACCTCTTTTAACTAATATATTTTTTCATTTCTCCATCCTTCTAACTGGAGCATCATTAGGCCTTTGTCGAATATGTCCAAACCACCGTAAATGATTTTCTCTCATATTATTTTCAATGGGTGCAACACCTACCTTCTTATGTATCTCCTCGTTCTGAATCTTATCTTTTATTGTATTTCCACACATCCATCTAAGCATACGCATCTCAGCTACACTCATTTTTTGAATATGATGTCTCTTGGCAGCCCAACATTTAGTACCATATAGTAAAGCGGGCCTAATAGTCGTCCTATAAAACTTTTCCTTCAACCGCAATGGCATTCTACGATCGCACAACACTCCAATTGCACTTTTTCATTTCATCCACCCAACCTTTATCCTATGATTTACATCTCCATCAATTTCTCCATGCTTTTGAATAATAGATCCCAAATATTTGAAACAGTCATCCACCGGTATTTCTTGCTCACCAAGCTTCACTACACTCCCATCACTACTTTGTTGCTTACTAAACTGACATTCCATATATTTTGTCTTACTCAACTTAAAACCTCTTGCCTCCAATGTTTGTCTCCATAATTCTAACTTAGCATTAACCCCAACTCTAGACTCATCAATCAAAACAATATCATCAACAACAAACATACCAAAACTTTGCAAATATAATATTAAATTCACATATATTGTACAAAGTTCACATGAATATATATTTGAACTTCCAGTAACGAAAATATGTAGAAACTTTATAAATATTTCACTAAATTCCCATATATAGTTCAAAGTTCACATAACTATATATGTGAACTTCTTGTTTGAAACATCACAAACAAACTTTGTATATATAGTATGAAGTTTGCTAAGAAACGTGTGAATTTCAATTAAGCAACTCAAGTAGATACGCAAATAAGGGGTGATATGTCCAAATGTTTGGAATGTGAATTTTCTTACATTCGCATGCTTGTTGAATCATATATAAAGTCATTTATTTATTTTTGTTTTCTTGTTTGTTTATAGAATAATCCTAACCCTTATTCTTGTAGAACCTTGAGCGATTTGTTTTCTCCTTGTAACGATTCTCATAAAATTACGGTAATTTCAATGGGTTTTTTTGTTGCATTCCGACGTGGCTTTGATATCCTTCGCATTGACTTCCCAAGTTAGTTCTAGAGATGAGCATTTAATTAATAGCCTCATGCATATTTGTATTTGGTTATTGTTGTGAATGTCTTTTGTATGTTTTCTTGTATTGTATTTAATATTTGTGATCGAATTTGCCGTTTAAGGTTTACTATGTTTAGTGTGTAATGTGTTCCTTAGGCCCCCTTTTCGTTAAGTCTCGTTAGGCCCCTTTAAAAATCATTGTTTTAAGTATATTTGTTCATGTCTAACACTGTAGATGTGATTTATAGGTTTTGTTTAGTGGGAACCGGTGTTTGGATCGCCGAAATTTGACCTATATACAGGTTTCTTCAGTGATTCAAAATCAATGGCTATGAAGGCACCAGTTTTTCTCGACTTATAAAAATATGGGTTTTCATCAAAAAAACATGATCCAAGAGTATATTCCCACTAAATCGAGCATGCTAAACACATCTAATGGTTCAGATCTATCGTAAAACACTTAAAACCTATGGGGCAGAATGAGAAATGGGGCTTAATATGTTTAGTTTTATTAGGGTTTATATATATATATATATATATACATATATATTATAGAATATTTAGGTTTGTTTGTTTATCCTTTAGTTAATATTCAGTATTTTTGTGTTGATGTAATGGGGCTAGGGTTTACTATGCACAAGCATTGAATAGGGGTTTTCAAAGTGATTGTTGTAGGTAGTTATGTTAATTGAATGTATGAACTGTATATGAATGATCTTTTTTTGCATGCTACTTTAATTACATGAATGATATGTTGTGTGGTCTGAAAGGGTTAAAGTACACTATCATCTCATTGATTACCATAATTAGAGTTCTACAATGGTGTCCAAAAATATTAGCTTTAAGTAATTTATAACTTTGATATCTTGTAAAATCAGATATGCAAAAAAGTTATTGACCTACAGTATAGTTATTCTTCAAACGTAGAAAGCCAACAAATATGGATAGAAGTCTTGGATGATACTAATGTAGACTTGATGTTATGTAATAGTAATATTTACTTAATTAACAACAAGTTGAACAAGAAGTTGTTTGCGAATGGAATAATGAAGATTATTTGGGGAATGTCCATCTATCTCAGGTACCATCGATTGAACTCAGTCATTTGACAAATATTCAAGGATCTCAAACAATGAACAATATTGATGTCCCAAACATTAAGCTCAGGCATGCAGATGGAATGCAATTAGTTAAACCAATTAGAGATATAGATTTTTGATATGCAAGCAATAAACAACTTTCATAAACAATTGATGTTGAAACACGTGGGTAAATCAATGCATGTGATATTGATCACAGTAATGTGGATGATATTTTGCTTTCCAAGGCTAATGATAATGCTAGGTAAAAGTTGTTAGACTTTGTAATTTATGTTTGAAATATAAGTGTGAAGATGAATGTTATATTTTTAATTTTAATCTTAAAAGTTGAAAATGTAGAAAGATTGTATGCTTGAAAGCAAAGAAAGTGATATATACGATGAATTTTGATTTAGTTTGTACAATAAAACAATCAATTAGTGGTAGCAGTGATGATGTAGACAATGGAGAATATAATGATATTGATGATAAAATGATAGGAGAGGACCAAGACACATATGGCATTAGACAAATAATAACCATTGAAAGCATTGCACAAATGACAATTGGGAAGTTAAACCCTTGGTATGGTTGTATAAGTTATATGAGTATTTACTGGGTAGTAGAATTATTTTATATTTTTACACTAATGGGACGTGGTTAAACAGGTTCTCGTTCAATAGATTTTTGTAAAATGAAGAGCAATTGAAAATCATTCAAGTGGAATCATCTCAGTTATATGTCCATTTGTGTAACAAAAAACTTAATAATTATGAATATTTCTTATAATGCTCCAAAAATTTAACCCATATTTTTTTTAAAACACAAAGTTATAACGAAAACCCATGTTGATTAGAGTTAAACATCTTTTGCGCATTACATGTGATGCTAAACTAACCATGATCATTTTATAAGATAATTCATTCAAAATAAATATTTATATTGTCTTAAACTTCAACAAAACGAATCAAAACCAAAATTTTGTATGACCCCAAAAAGTGTGGTTTATGATTCCATCCTCAACAAACCTGCAACTACTTAGCATTGATCATTCCTTAATATGAAATTAATTGGGATAAATCATGTCAGAACTCATTATGAGTCTCAGTAGAAAACACAACAATTATACATGCATACACAATATTTAGAAAACATACCATGATACACACACTTCTTGAAATCATATCATCAAGATAATACATGTCAAACATACACAATGTATGAACTAACATGGTAATTTAATAAAAACAATTTACAATAATTCAAATGCAAAATAAATTAATTGGATAGTTATTATGTTTCTCTATTTACCAACCATGTGGTTACTCATAGGGTAGTACCAAAAATCAAGACGAGGTCATTCGGGGTTTATTATGCCATATAATTTTAATATCCGAACGTTTGGCTAAAACCGAATCCAATGGGGTCGGTCAGTGACCAAGCGATCTATCCCCAAAGGCTTAACCAAAATGAGATGCATCTCGAAGTCTCTGCAAAAGACATAGAGCTACGAATAGTAATCCCGACCCCCTAACTCCAAGGACTGGAGACTGGGTGAGGCACAAAGTCCATCACAATAGTAATTTTCCCTCAGCGTTTGTGTCATCTACTTTCTCCAAGGTAGCATGTATCATTCCATACCCTTTTACCACACTAAGGCAAGATCTGATAATGTCATACCCATCTCCCTCACCAAGGCAAGGATCTTAAGTTCAAGAAAGTGATACACAGAATCTCCAAAACTCAAGCTAATGGTATACCCCTCCCACATCAAGGTAAACCAAATATTTGATACACAAAATCTCCAAAATTAAGGGAAAACACTCAAAATCCCAGGAGAAGCAATATACAAAATCTCCCTTGTTTAGTTATATTTGTGTAGATTGATTTATTTAGGGTGTAGAACATCGCATTCTCGGGTGATACACAACCCCCAACCCAGCCATGGGTTACATGTGCATGCATAATATATAACTTACAACACCCTCACAATTGAAATTATACCCACATTCATCTAGTGCACATATGACACAATAACGATTACTTGTGGACAACACCCGTACAAGCATAATGATCATAAAGGCAGTTGTAACATCCCATGGTATAACAAAATGTCAAATATAAATGGTTCCAGTCATACCATATTGTCTTCATCAGATCTGAGTGTCAAACATAGCAATAACGCAACTGTTTATGCATAATTCATTACATGTTCTGATACAAATTCCTTTTCATACTACTGCAAACATGTGCATCTTATTATGAAACGAGTCCTTACTTGATCACAAAGTATTCACAAATGCATTTCAATTAAAAACATGTTCTCAAAGTGATTTCATTCAATCTCGAGCTTAATTGCTCTTACCCGAAGCAAAATAGCATAAAAATATCAAAATAGAGCTCAAAGGTCCACTCTTCTAGGAGGAAGGGTCGACTCCCAAGGTGCATAAAGCAAATTAGGGCCTCGAGGGTCGACTCTTAATTATCAAGGGTCAACTCTTTATTTTTAAGAGTTGTCTCTTGGTTATAATGGGTCGACTCTCTAGTAAAAAGGTCAACTCTTCTGGGTTCAAAACAACCTGAAACATTTAAGGGTTGACTCATGTGTATTCTACAACATAAGTATACTCCTGTGCACATGTACACAATAATGTTTCTTAACAAAGCATATTCATATTCATGGCTGAATATGCTTTTGAACCACACAAAAATATACATGTGCACTAAACAATATGTATTCATGCTTAATCACCATGCTCCTACCTCAAAATCGTGAGGGTCAAGAAGTTGGGTTGATCAATTAGGGTTCTTCCTCTTCTAAAATCAACTCTTCAATACTCTTTTTTGCAGCACCCAATTTCAACCTCTTTCGATATTTAGAAGAAAGAAAGAAAGAGATAAAAAATTTGAGGAAAATATGTGAACTCCCTCTCTCTTTAATAACTGACTCTCTCATAAACCCCTTCTTAAGCTGGTTTAACAAAGTGGGTCCCAAAAAAACCATGAAGTGGAAAGGGACTTTAGGTTGCGCACTCAATTGGGTCCCAATCCAATTAAGGATCCAAATACCCAAAATGCCCAAAATTGGATCTATCTTAAAAAAATACTAGACCCACTTCTAATTAAATTTTTTAAGACATTTTTTAAATGACCTTAATTCCTTATATTTTAATATATCCTAATTACATATTTAAACACAAATAAACACACATTGAATTAAATATAATATATATTCAATCACATGTTTTAACTAAAAATTTCATTTATATTTACACAAAAGTCTATGAAACATTTCAGGTGTTACATTTTCAGTAGCTAACAACTGGATTAAATGATCGAGAAATTGCTTTCAACAAAATATTTAATGATCTTCAGCACTAATGCTAGACTTTGAAGGATATGTGATCAAAAATTAACTATAAAGCAAAATTCGTAAATAGATGCAATAACAGAGTCACTATCGTATGCACGAAAAATAACTCGAAGACAATAGTTGAGTGCTCCTTAAAGATCCATAGCACAAAGGTGGTTGAAACATCGTTCTTTCAAGTGAATAAGTATGAAAGCGAGCATACATGTGGTAAATCATTGGGCAACCTTATAGTAGAAAAAATATTTGTTAAGTGGATTTCATGTATTATTCAAAAAGTCATACATGATGACCCAAAGATGACTCCAATAGAAATCATGAATGACATCAATCGCGAAGAAGAGGTGCATATTACTTACAAACAAGTATGACATTGACAAAAACAAACGAGAGAGGCACTATATGGTTCATTCGAAGAGTCCTTCAAGATGCTTCATGCCTACTTGGATAATTTAATGAAGGCTAATTGAGGATCGCTAGGGTACTTTCAAACTGATCAAAAAGATCGATTTAAGTACATATTTTTATCCTTTCATCCATGCATTGATGAGCTTTTTAAAGGATGCCCTCCAGTTCTTATAGTAGATGGCATGTCCTAAAAAAAAGATACATTGGTATATTGTTATCGACTCATAGTATTGATCTTTGTGGCAAGATATTTTTGATAGCATTTGCAGTTGTAGATAATGAGTCAAAGAATTAATGAATGTGGTTTTTGGAGCACATGAAATAAGAGTTTGTTGTCTTCGACGTTTATAAATACATATTACAATTTGCATTTATCTCAAATAGACATGAAGGTCTAAAGCATGTTGTCCCCCACACATGACCTATACGTCATGTTGGATATAACTTTTCTAAAAAAATTGGTTTACTACTAAGTGCACTTTGGTAGAGCTCATCCTTAGTAGACACAAGACGACAATGTAATTTTTTTTCAAATAGTCTAATAACAAGATGAAGTCACATACCATTATAATGTTACTGACTTGAATCCAAAAATTTGGGATAACAGTCACTTTTTAGCAAGAAGATATGGGTGTTTAATATCTAATATAATAAAGAGCTTCAATGCGTGGACTATCGTCATACGTGATAAGCTTCTAATTTCTATTATTAAAAAGCTCAAGCTCATGCTGATGAAACTTTTGAGAAAAGAAATAAAGTCAGGAAGTAAATGACAAGGGTTGTGGTGCATAAAGTAAAAGAAAATATAAAGTAATTAAAGATTAAGGCACAAGTACGTGAGAAACTAGTACATTGCCACCGACGTCAGTACAAAGCCTACGACTGATCTCATGATCGTAGTGTTCATCTTGATAAACAAAAATGCTCTTGTAAAGAGTGACAAGTTAGCGAGATTCATGCGAACATGCGATCTGTTGCGCTTTGTACGAAGGTAAGCAACCATAGTATTACTACAAGTTCTTCACAGTTGAATCGTATCAAAATGCATATCATCCATTTTCATTCATTTTGATGGCAGATAATATCTCACACATTGCTCCATTGACTCTTGTTCATGTTTATCTACTAAACGTGGTTCGTAAAGCAGAATGACCTAAGGTGAAGAGACAGAGAATAAAACACAAAGATGTTGTATCATACAAGTGTAGTGTATGTGAGGTTGACACATGTGAAAGCATAATAATAGTATATTTGTTTAGTTATGCTTTTCAAAATGTGTATTTGTTAAGATTTGTTTAATGAATTGCTTCTTAATATTCATTTATTTATTTTAATTAACTAATATAATGTGTTATGTAATCTATTTGTTAAGAATTATTTTTTTATATTTATCTATTACTTTTTAATGAACTACTCTAATGTCTTATTTGTTAAGTGGTTCATCTCTTTATAGAGCGGTTTGACTTTGACTGTTACACCGATTTGAGGTTCTATTATACACATAATTGAACTTCACAATATTGTAAAATATTGAATGTAAATTTAAGCGAATTGTCTAAGATTGTATATAAATTTGATAGAAATATCGAAGATTGTATATAAACCCTCCTGAAATTGTTTTATAAATATATTTTAAATATTCATTATAATTTTAATGTTTTATATAATTTTTATGCTTGTTTTCATACCGTGAAAGATGTGCAAGCGTCACATTTTAATGCTAGTATGGATATTCACAAAAATATGTTATGCTCATATATTGCATTTATTTAAAAATTAAACTTGCTCATACATCACATTCATTCCATTCATTAAAAAACTGAACATGCTTACACACTGTATTCATTCATTCAAAAAATAAGCATGCTCATAGAATCATTCATTCATTCAAAATTGAACTTGCTCATACATTCTCATAGAATTTTATTCATTAAAAAATGAATATGCTCATAAAAATCTATTTATTAAAAATTAAATTGGCTTATACATTGCATTCATTTCATTAATTCAAAAAATAAACCTGCGCATACAATTGCATTTATTCAATTGATATAAAAAATAAACCTACTCATACATTGCATTCATTTCATTCAGTAAAAAATGAACTTACTTATACATTCATTCAAAACTAAACTTGCTCATATATTGCATTTATTTCATTCGTTCAAAAATAAATTTGCTCATACATTGCATTCATTCCATTCATTAAAAAACTGAATTTGCTCATACATTACATTCATTTCATTCATTAAAAAATAAATTTGCTTATACATTGCATTCATTCCATTCATTAAAAAATTAAACTTTCTCATACATTACATTTATTTCATTTATTAAAAAACTGAACATGTTTTGGGATGAAGGCGTAGTTGTTGTATTAAAAAAGTGAATATGTTTATACGTTGCATTTATTTAATTCATTCAAAATTGAACTTGATCATACATTCCATTCATTCTATTCATCATAAAATGAATATTCTTATATATTGTAATCATTTCATTCATTCAAAAATGAATTTACTCATACATTGCATTCATTTCATTCATTCAAAAACTGAACTTGCTCATACATTACAATTATTTCATTCATTAAAAAAAAGTTGAACATCCTCATACATTGCATTCATTTCATTTAATCAAAATTGAACATGCTCGTACTTTGCATTTATTTCATTCATTCAAAAAATGAACTTGCTCATACATTGCATTCATCTATTTATTAAAAAATAAATCTTCTTCTATAATCACTCATTCATTCAAACCTGAACTTACTCATATAATGCTAACTGATCTACTATAATTGCAATCCATTCATTGCTTTCTGATCCCACCCATACCATATGATCAGACTTTGACTTCCTAGATATCTTGCATAAATATATAGATCGGGATCTACCTCATTGGCCTTCCTTGCGAGCATACTGTGTATTTGACACAAAGATCGTGTGTTATAGCCGAGCATAAAATGCTTCTTGTAGATGATTTCTAACTAGTTTAACTTCACAACCAATAATATATTCTTCAACTTTGTAAGCAATTGAGTAAATATCACCACTAAATAACACAAATTCTATATCATCATTGGTCAAAACATCTACCTAGCTATCCATATTTAGAAAATAACTATATCGGAGGCTTAAAAACTCGTATGCATAATCGATTTTATGAGATATTAAAGCTACAAATTCATTAAAGCTACTATTTTTGGAGACCAATATAGATCTCTAATTAGTGTGAAAGATACAATAGTTTACTTTAACCCTCTGAGATGCCATCGTTTACTGTCATTAAAAAATAGTTGCAAGAACAAGGTCAAAAAGATTTAGCCACAAAGTAGGAACGATGCTACATAATACAAGATAGACAACATATAATCACACATACACTCACACATAAATGATTTAATTGAAGAAAAAAATGATATTGAACATGCAAAGATAACTAAAAAACCATAAAGTTTTTTTACAAAATAACTAACTCATGCCAATGTTTCAAAAAAATAAATGATTTAAGTCGTTGAAAAAAAATAACAGGTTCAACTGTTACAGATGTGTTTGCCAAAAAAAACTCGCCGCCGATGATATTTCACTGATAAAGTGTTGCCTATGATTTATCAAAAATAGTCACTGAAAATTATAATCAGGAGGAAGCACGTTGGTGATCATAAAAAACTCTAGTTTCTAAGAAAATAGCCATGGGGTTTGATAATCAATTTTTTATACAATGCTTGTACGAAAAACCACAAATAAGAAAGAAATTCACATTTTATTTATCTCAAATATTTGAGATAAAATCCATAAATTTTGTATACAAAGAGCATATTTGCAATGACATGATTTGTAGAGTTAATACCTAATTAGTGCTAACTTCACATAATTCTGCAATATATTATTTATACATATCCCCATATTTATGGATCTCCTTGAGGATTAGTTATAAAGGTTCTATGCAAAATTCATGTAGTGAAAACTTTACAAACTAACTTTGCATATATAATACTAGGTTCGCATAACTGAATATGCGAACTTTCAATAACTAAAACCTATTAAAACTTCACAAATATTTTACAAAATTCACATATATAGAATAAAATTTATACAACTAATTCTATGAACTTTCTGTAACTGAAACTTCACAAATATTGTACATGAGATTCACAAATTTTTTGAAGACTTAAATGTGAACCTTCTCATATTTTTGTGAATGTTCCTACTAGTATTAAATGTGATGCTTCAATATTTAAAATAATACTTTGATATTTAAAAAATGATGGTTCACATTTTAAGGTTTGTTTTTTACTTTAAAAAGTGAAGGTAAACAAATTGTTAACAACTAAAATAAAAAGGGGAGGATGACATAGTTGAGGTAGATAAGATTTTGAAGAAGATATAATAAAAAGATTCTTATGTGGTGAATGATGCTGATAGTCCTCAGTTGAAGAAAAATTCCCCAGTTATGAAGAGTGTGCAAGAGGATGTTGAGGAGTATAAGGAGGAGCAAATACATGATTTGAGTCGGATTGCAAAATTCACATGATTTGCAAATTCAAGAGTCAGATTGCAAAGGAGGCAAATTTTGTACAATATTTGCAAAGTTTTGGTAGGTTTGAGTTATAGGCCGTTCATAAATATAGTTATGTAAACTTCACGAGGTTCACAAAAAAAACGTGTGAATCTACCTTTTTTTAGTGAGTGTGTGATACCTAGGGAGAGTATTGATATATTGTGCAAAACTCAGAAGATCCGCTATGTGGAGGTTTAAATGATGCTTTTAAAGTTGAACATTTGCAATTTTAAACATCACGCGTATTTTAAAAAATGGTAAGGTTTTAAAAAAATGAATCATTTTTGTTATACAGTATGGTTATTTTTAGATTCTAAATCGGGTGAAAATTTACACCCAAATCCAATCAATATAATATGGGTCCAAGTCCAGGTATAACTGAAAATTGTAGACTCATTGTAATACCTATATAAATTTAGAATTTTTATATAAGATTATGTAAGTTTCAATCTGAGAGTGACCCAAACTCATCAATTTTGGGTTCGATGTGAGTTGGAATGAACCAGAATTGATATTCGCTCTAAACTAAAGATGGAGTGATACTGACTCCAAAAGATCAATCCATATTGGATTCAGATCGACCGAGAGTCCAAAAAACCTGTTTAACAAAAGTGGGTCACTCATGTATGGAGGGCTTGGACCTTGGTCCAAAAGATCTGAGCCCAAAAAGGCATTTACGAAAACGAGAAAGGATTTACTTTTTGTTGAGGAAATACGAAGAACAGAAAAGGTAATTTCCCAAGAAAAATTACCCTTTACCGGAGCTGCCGCATGATAGCCCCCTCGCTCTCGCTCTCCTTATCCCCCCCCCCCCTTTCCACGTGTTCTCTTTCTCCTCTCACTGACCCTTCTCTCTTATCCCTCTATCTCTCTTCATACCCGTACTCCCTTGCCCTTCACGAAGCTTCTCTCACCCTCTCTTGTTCACTTGATGACTCCCTCCCTCCGGCCACCGACCCACCGCCGGGGAGCCCCCACCATCGGACGTTGCTGTCAGACCTCCCCTGTTGCTGACCACCTCCCCCTGTTGGCCACCGTCCTCTTTTCTCTGCCCTCTCTGTCCTTTGCATGACACCACCGTCCTCTCTCTTCCCTGTTCGTCGGACCACCATCTCAGGTCGCTATCACCAGTGTCGTGCCACCGCCACCACTATCACCTCTGCCTCTCTCCCTGTCTTGTCTCTCTTCCCCTCGCCTACATCCCTCTCATTGGTCTCCCTCTCTCCTCGGTTGTGCCATGAAGGGGACCAGGAGTAGGGGTGGCAATCGGGTCGGGTTGGCGTGTCAGCATACCTCAACCCGAACCCGACCCGTTTATTAAACGGGTCGGCTGTGGCAAACACGAACCCGACCCGTTTAATAAACGGGTAACCCGACACGACCCGCCAACCCATTTAATAAATGGGTTGGGTCGGGTAAACGGGTTTTCAGGTTCGCGGGTCAGGTTGGCGGGTTGACGGATCGGGTTGGCAGGTTGGCGGGTCGGGTTGGCGGGTTGACCCACCCGCCTAACCCGTTTATTAAACGGGTCAGCCGGGTTGGCGGATTGGCATACCCCCAACTTGAACCCGACCTATTTAATAAACGGGTTACGCGGGTCGACCCGTTTATTAAACGGGTTGGCTTAAGCCCAACCCGAACCCGCCTAAGAGGCGGGTTGGCGGGTCGTGTCAGAAATTGCCACCCCTAACCAGGAGGAAGAAGAATAGAGGGAGAAAGGAAGAAAGAGAAAAGAAGAAAAAAGAGGGAAAAGGAAAGAAAGAAAAAGAGAAAGAATGAAAAAAAGAAGAGGAAACGAGAAGGGGAGCCTGGAGCCTGCATAGCCTACTCTCCTATCTCTCTCTCTCTCTCTCTATTTTTGTGTCTGAGTACGCCATTGTTCCGCCACCACCGGGATGGCTGGGCCCCGCTAATGCCGGGCAACAGAACAATTGTTGTCCTACTACCGCTGCACAGTCGTGTCACCATCGTGCATAGTCACAAACGTTTTTATTGGCAATTTCTAGTTTTTCAAAAACTCGCTAGAAATTGAAAAAAATCCATAAATCTCGCATTTTTGGGCAAAATCTTGACAATAAAATAATTAATTAAAAAACAAAAAAATATTTTTTTAAGAAGATATTAATAAAATTTATTTAAAAATAAAAATACACAATTTCTTTTGCAATAAATAGTGGTTTAAAACGTAAATATCACATTTAAATTGTGGTATTTATGTTTTTTCATAAATCTTGCGAGAAATTGTCGTTTTAAACTTTTAGGCAATTTCTCGCAATATTATCGCAAGATTTTCATAATTCTTGCGATATTTGGCACACTGCCATCGTGTGACCCATGCATGTTACCTAAAAAAATGCACACATTATCTCAAGAACCGTGTCGCTTTCACCCTACGTGCATGTTGTCGTGTGCTCTGCACCATAGTCCTCCTCGTTGTTGCACGCTCCTTCGCGTTGTCTATCCACCATCAGAATACATGGGTATTTGAGAAGTTCAATAATTTCTTGAACGAAGGATGCATCTTTAGAGGTATAATTCTCAAATTCTTACCGAGACTTGGGGTACAATTCTTCTATGCTATCGAGTTCCTAATTGTACAAGGAGTGCGTAAGTAGTTACTTATCGATGCTTTTAGAACCCGAAAACATTCATTTTTGGGTTAATATATTCGTTAGAATATTTTATTAAACTAATTGGAGATGAAAAATGGCGGATGTGAAATTAGAACTGCAAAACTGGGTTAATCTGATATGTTTTGAAGTGTTTTGTTTTGCAGGTTAAACTCTTAATATAAAAAGATAAAAATGACATATTATTAATTGACGACACGTAAAAGTGAACTTTAATTATGTATTGTGTAAGCATATGCCAACGAGACATACACATTGAATGTTTGTGATGTGTATTGATACATGTGCGATTACGACATAAGTTGTGTACATGTGCTCAGGGTGTATAGCTTCATTGAACTCATTTTCTAAGGTCGAGCTCTTCTTACAGCTTGCTATCTTCACAATTTATGTTCTAGTATGCCAATATACACTCGAGTTTGCGCTTAAGTAGGCCCCTAGTGCTTAGCTTGGTTGGCGCATCGCTATAGATAAGGTTTGCATCATTTGGAAAAATTGAGTGAATTGGGATATTCATGAGGTACATGCGATTGTGGTGGTTTGCAAATATTGATTATTGTTGTGATATGATTCATGTGTATGCACCTTAAGCATACATATGATTGTTGATGTGATGTGATTCATGTGTATGCAGTTGAGGCATATATACAAATGTTGTTGTGTCGTGATATGTGTATATAGTTGATGCATACATACAAATGCTTATGTAATATGATGTGTGCATATGTCACCGACATACGTACGAATAATTATGATATATGTTTATGATTAGAAGAATGCATGAAATAATATATGAAATGAGATGAAATGTATGAATGCATGCATTAAAAATTAATTGCATATGTTGATTGCACATATTAGAAGGTATTTACTTAGCGTATATCATATATACATGGGTGGATGACATATCTGTAATGGTTTAAAATTCTCGTATAAGTAATAGGCATCGACTCCTTGCGATGGTTTCAAATATGAAACCTTGTGATGCGTATTTGACATTTCTGAATGTAACAAATGGTGAGTTATGAATGTGATACATGTTCGAAAGACTTGTTTTGTATTGGGTATTGACCCAAATACTTGTTTCATATACTGAAACTGTGATTTATGCTTTAAATTTTGCAACTGTAGCAATTATGATCTATGTACATGGAGTGTGATTGAATAACATGAATTTGTTGGGTATTAACCTAAGTGTTTGTTCATGTATTAAAACTTATGTCATTTAAGTTAAAATGTGCATGTGTGTCGAATATGATGTGATGCACGAAGTGCATAAATGAAAGACATGAATTTATGGGCATTGACCCAACTTATTATTTGTTATGTTAAATTTTTATTATTCATGATTTAATCTGCAATCCTGACACATGTGATATATGACATGCATGATTAAATAATACGAAATTTATGGGTATTGACCTGAGTGCAACAGAGAATGTGATATTACTTAGCATGTACATTTACTATGTGAAATGCCATGCATTGAAAAAAAAAATTTAAAATTAAGAAAGTTGTATGGTGATATTGATTCGTACTATTGAGGTTGAGCAAGTGGGTCAAATGTGAACCTACATCTGCACCAACTTTGTGAGAATTATGGTCCCGTCAAATGCAGACTAAGGCAGTCTCGACGGGTTAAATGTGTACCCTTCCTCTACCATACTTGTTTAAGAGAACTTTGTTACTCCGATATACGTGGCAAAGTTTGAGCTACACCTGTATTTCGATAGTAGTGTGCCTATTATGTTCCAGTCTAAGAAACGACGTAACAATGTGTCCTAGACTCTGGTGCTAGTCTTTTATTCTTCTGAAGATTAAAATATAAAAAATACAAATTATGTGAATGAACACTCTTAGTGAGGCCTTACTACTCATACTTGGTCGTGCATGGTGCCCTCGGTGTTTGCAAGTATAACATGAATTGCAAAAGAAAGTTAATTAAAAAGAAATAAAAAATACACATGCATGAGGTAAGTCATAGCATGTCTACATAATTGTATGCATAAATTGTTTACGAGTATATTCTTAGGTTTAAATATGATACCTGCATAATTATAGGTATGAAGTATGTGAAAGCATGATTACATGCATACATGAAATAGATGTTAACTGTACGTATGAATTAATATGTGAGCATAAGTATATGCTTGAAAGACCTATGTACAAAACAGTATGCACAAATACAAGTAGATATGATTATATGTTTGAATTATATAGTAACATAAAAGTATATGTGATTGAATGCTTATGTATAGATAAATGTATGCATTATATGTTTGATATATGCACAAAAATGTACGTGAATGATTTACTTATGTACGCATTAAAATATGTGCATTGTGTGTGTGATTTTTATGTTCTCATCATTAAAACATGATGTAAGAGTTGTATAAATTATACCATAATTGTTACCTATTGTGTTTGTTTTTTGAGACCTAGTAAGGGTCCGCAAAATTATGTTGAGATATGATGTATCTCACACTCAATTTCTTTTTACTTTTTAGCTCCGCGGCAATAAACAGATCAGTCAATACACATGAAAACTGTTGTGTTTGACTGAACTATACTCTTTCGTTTCTTTTTGTAAACAAACTCTAAAAATTTATTTAAGAAGTAAATGAAATCGTTTTGTGATATTCTAATTGTAATGGTTTGATTCGAACTCTATGACACAGAGTTTGAAAATAATTTTAAATTAGTTTAAAAAGTCTTGCTATGTTTCAAAAAAAAAAACGTGTAAGGCAGATGTAAAAAATACTAAAAATTAATTTGTTAATATTATTTTGATAGTTTTAACATGTGTCACGTTATGATTGACACAATACTTTTAAAATATTTTTTGGCCAAACGATTCACTTGAGTATCAGTATCCGCCAATACAGCTGAATCGGCAGCCAAACGATTAATGGACGCCACCCATACTGACAACATTGGACCAAACACCCCCCTCCTCAGTGCGCGCACACAGACACACACACACAAGGTCAGATTGAATTGGACATGCGATGTTTAATAGTACATGAAACTATAACCAAATCATGAACCAAGGATCCCCCACATTTCTTAGAATGGTACATTTTTGTTTCGTTCTTCCTCTAGTAAGGACAAAACTATGTATTTGATGTTTGCGGTGAAGAACCAAAATTCAAAAAAATGCTCCACAACAATCAACACAAAAACCAATAAAACAAAGACTTCAAAAGCAAGTAACGTTGCCAACTTTTCAGCAGGAGTAAATCCTCAAGAAGCAATAACCTACAAAGCCAAAACCGTATCTAGTTTCTGTACCAGTTCCAGGCCCCGGATGCAGGCACACTCGGGCACGCGTGCTCGTGCACACACACACACACACACAGGTCCACGCTACAAGATCAGGGAAATGAAGCACAATTGAAGAAACCAAATCACAGTATTTCTGAAGCTAGATTACATCGTGATCTTTGATTACGAAACTAGATTACAACAGATAAATTTATTATTTACAAGGTGATATTTTTTAAAACTATATCATGATTAGTAGACCTAACACAAGGAATGATTTACAAGGCGACTTTAACTTCCCTAAAGCTACCACACAATCTACAGATTAACACATGGCAATAAAATGAATAATCTGCACGGAAGCAGAGCATCCAACCAAGTCACGGGACACAGAAACTAACAGGACTCCACTACTTCTTTACAAGGTGTCTGTTGTCAGGTGTAGGATTACCAATAGACTAAACTATTCATGGTAAAAATCACCTGCGCCTTACAGAATGTGAATGGTGATGGTGGGCTTGGCTTTCCCTAGCTATTCTATCACCATACATTGGCAGCCTTATTATCTCTTCTATCTCGTTAAGTAAAACTTCCTGTGTTATGTTGTCCTCAATGCTTTTCTTAACCTGCGGTTTTGAAATGCCACTCAGCAATCCTACAGTTAAAACCAGTAAAATTCATGAAGAGCCAGAAATACAAGATTACCTTTACATATGTATTCCAAGCATTTGGAGTTGTCTTGTCCACTCTGACCCGCATGTACTCCCAACACATCTCGTGTGGATTCCACGAACACTCAATAATCTGTCCAGAGTATTGCAAGATATCTTCACAATCTGCATGACGAAGCTCTATCAACAATGCGTTCTTTTTATTAGGCTTATTTATATAATAAAGTTTTGTTAAGAATGCACGCTTTTTATTGGGCTCGTTTACATATAATAAAGAAACTAACAAAAATAACACAAGAATAGTAACAAAACGATAGTGCCGGCCTAAGGATCAATGTAAAAGAACATACCAAAACCTATACAAAAATGGCCAACGATGCAGGTGTTCATTTAAAAATAAAGAATAAAAAATACACAAAAATTGGGACGATTTAAAAAATAATAATAATTCAATAGAAAAAAAGGAATCAAAGTTAGGCATTGACATCAAATAGACATAGACATGCACTAGTAGAACATGCTAAACAACATCTAACAACTAAGAAAATAAAATGTTTACCATTAAGAGCCACTCAAACTATCAACAAGTTTAAAGTCTAGAGTCTAATATAAGTACATCGATTAAACACCACACTAGTACATCGATTAAAATGTTTACCATTAAAAGGTTTGGTTATTGAAAAGCACAAAGCTCATCTTAGTGGAAGGAAGCCACCAATTTTGGAAAGTATGCTTCCCATAAGAGACTGTTGCTTCCCTTAGAACAAGGGCATTCATGCAGGCTGCAAGACGTGAAATAAAAGGATGTGGTGGAAAAATGGTTGCCCACGTGGCATGGTGGTGCAATCCACCTTTTGTGCAGGGTCCAATAGGGCCATAATAGTTCAGAAGCATATAATTTCATGCTTTTGAAGCACGCTTCCTTGGGAAGAACATTTATTGAGACCCTAGACAGCTTCTGGTAACTATAGGAATCTCACAAAACTATATTATTATCAATGCCAAATAACTGAACAGCCAGCAAATGTCTAATCTTGATGAGCAAACTAAAATTAGACCTTGTTCCAAGTTATATTGATTCACAAAATTGAGAGATGGCAAAATTTAGACAGATTTCCAACAACTTAGGGAACCTCTTAATAGCAACACGTCCTGTCACCCAGCTCTCAACAAAAGTCCACCAGCTCTAGTTGAAGTACCCTCATCAAAACTGTGTGTGTGTGTGAGAGAGAGAGATGTCCAGGATACGAAAGAGAAAGAAAGGGAGTTCTAAAAGAAATCAGCATGATCAGTTAGAGAATCACCTTTAAAAACAACGAGAGAGGTTCTATATTTACTTTATTTGTCAAAAAGATAAAGTGCATGATGATCTTCATCTCCAGCCTAACAGCACTTAACACACATTAAAACCTAAAAGACGAAAAACCATAGCTACATATGACATAAGAGATTTTGAAAAAATATCAACAGATTAAATCATTAAACAAATAAAGTAAATATAGAACCTCAAAGAGGAAATCCACAGAGTTCATATGAGCATATTTCCACTTTAGAAGTCCTTCATGAGTGCGGGGTATATATGGATCATCCCATCCCTAACAGGAAGAAGAGACTGTCAATGTAGATAGATACATACATATATACATATATAATTACACACACACACACACACACACATATATATATATATATATATATATATATATATATATATAGAGAGAGAGAGAGAGAGAGAGAGAGAGAGAGAGAGAGATCAGAAACACTTAACAAAGTGCATGCTTTGTGACAAAATCAAACATAAATCCAGTCTCCACGTCTAGGCTTTACAATTATATTTTATTGCTAGGGCACAATATTGAATCAAAATAAAACCACAACAAATATGCTGTAAAAATAAAGTTTGTCAGAATAAAAAAAACAGAAACATGTGTAACACCTAGACATTTGTAAATTACTGTTATGCAGAATAAGGTCATATTTGTCCTCTATCATGTTTGACCACAGACTGCTAGAGTTGATTGAGGAGTATCGTAAGGTATTTCTCAAATGCAAAATGCAGCTCTCATTCGATTAATAAAATGAAAGGGTGTTGCTGCTCTCCCTTACTCCTCTTCTCATCTGATCTTGATGTCTTCTCAGCTCTTCCTTTTTCCATTTCTTCTCCTGGTCATAGTGTCTAATTAATCAAACAAAATGTAGTTCCAAAACACTCAAGAATTACTAATGTTAGTTAGCCATATATTATCAAGATACTCTAGATATTTAATTCACGATTACAGTTACAGCTTCATACGTAAATGAGTTGAACGAGCAGAGCTTCAAGTGCTCGAGCCTTGCTTATTCTTGTGGTGACCCAAGTCAAGTTTGAGCTCATAACAAACCAATTTCCAGCTGGCTTATCTATAAAAAAATTATAGTCTTAGAGCTGGAAGAAACAGGATTACAAAAAAGCACATGTAAATATGTAAAATATATCTAAAATTACACTTCTTACTATCTAAAAAGCTTACTCGAGTTGAACCGAGCTGAGTACCTATTATTTATATTCAGCTTGCCGAGCCTATTTTATGAGTTCGAACGAGCTCTTTACGAGCAAAGTCGCTCGCCTGTTTCCCAGCCCTAGCTTTAAATGCAAAGGATTTTGTATGAAGTAGCACAACCGTGTGACTCTCTCTCTCTCTCTCTCTCTCTCTCTCTCTATATATATATATATATATATATATATATATATATTGTAATGAAGTGCCAAATGAGAGAAGTGATATCTCCAAGAGCAAAACACACACATACACGAGTAGCCACTAATGGGCAAAAATACAACACACCACAAAAAGTGATAAAAACACACAAGATGAAGTGAGAAAATATATTCCACTCAAGAGGGCTTCAAAAGAAGCATACTTACAATGGGGGAGAACCCTTGGAAGGACTCCTAAGGGACGTTGGAGCCCTTCCAACGTCCCTTAAGGGGGGCTATTCCAAGGTAAAAAGTAAAAAGGAAAAAGGAAAAAGAAAAGAAAAGGAAAAGGGAGAAATGTACATGGCGTGAATGGGGGGTAAAAAGACTATTTTACCCCTAATAGGTATTACAAAGGAAATATATAAATATATATATTTATACATGTAGATAGACACATAGACATATATATATGTAATTATATATATGCGTGTCGAGATCTATATATATATATATAATCATATTTTAACATCCTCCCTCAAACACACCGGGAGATCACCGAGAGTTTGCTGAGAAGAAAGTAAAAACGAGGCGATGGCAAAGCTTTGGTGAAGAAGTCTCTCAACTGGTATTCGGTAGGAACATATGACAAGTGAATAGTGTCGCGTAGGAACTCATCACGAACATAATGGTAGTCCATCTCAATGTGATTGGTTCATTCATGGAAGGAGTGAGTGCAGGCAATATAGATAAAGCTCTTGTTGTCGCAACACAGCTTCGAAGGAGTTGAGAATGAAACGCCTATATCTTTAAGCAGACTTCTTAACCATATAATCTCAGTAGTGGTAGTAGTCATCGCACGATATTTTGCCTTTATAGAAGAGAGGGATACTTTCTGTTGCTTCTTACACCTCCATGAAATAAGTGACTCTCCAAGAAACACACAATAACCTGTGATGAAAATACGATCATCGGGGTTACCACCTCAATCAGAGACGGTATAAGCAAGTAAAGTAAGAGGTGAAGAAGAGGGTAAGAATAATCCTTTAGTTATGGTGTTCTTTAAATATCTGATAATTCTCATGATTGCAACCATATGAATGGTAGAAGGAGCAGTCTGAAATTGGCTTGCACTATGAATCGCATGGAAGATGTTCGGCTTGGTGATAGATAAATATGTTAGTGACCCAATCAACTGACAATAAGTTGTGGGATCTTCTAAAGGAGTGCCATCACTGGCTCTCATCTTGACATTGATCATTTCTGGAGTCTCCACTTTTTTGTCATTTGTAAGTCCAGACCGGGGAATGATATCGGAGGCAAGCTTCATTTAGGAGAGGACATACCCTTTAAAGAAATATGCAACTTCAATACCTAAAAAATACCTTAGAAAACCAAGGTCAGACATATCAAAATTTTCTTTCGAAATATTCTTAATAAGATCAATACCTTTTGTGTCATTACATGTGATAATCATGTCATCAACATAAAGCAACAAAATTGTCATCTTTTCATTAGAAGATTTAACAAACAAAGCAATATCGGTATAACAAGAAGAAAAAACATTATCAAGAACTACTTTGCTAAAAAGATCATACCAAGCTTTTGGTGCTTGTTTGAGACCATAGAGAGATTTGTTTAATTTTAAAATATTTCATTTATGAATTTCAAGACCTGACGGTGGATCTATAAAGACTTCTTCACATAAAGTGTCATTTAAAAAGGCATTTTTAACATCAAGTTGATAAATTGGCCATTGTTTAATAGAGACTAAGGCAATTAACGTTCAAACACTAGTCATTCTAACAATTGGAGCAAAGGTATCTTTATAATCTATCTCATATTCTTGGGCGTAGCCTTTTGCAAACAAACGAGCTTTGTATTTTTCAAGAGATCCGTCACATTTGGTTTTGACTTTATATACCCATCAACACCCAATAGCCTTTTTTCATAATGGTTGACGAATAATGCTCCAAGTTTGGGCTTTGTTAAGAGCCTCTAATTCAGTTCTCATTGCTTCAATCCAATGAGGATGATCCTTAGCTTTTTTATAATAGGTGGGCTCATGATACGAATGTATCATCATGAGGCAAGTTCTATAATTAGATGAAAAAGATTCATAAGACACAAACTTTTGTGGTGGCCTACTATTACTAGAAGACCTTCTAGGTTGATTGTCATCAATAGATTCTTCTAAGTTTAGAGAATATCATTTAAGAGTCGATTGATGTTCATTTAATGTTGAGGTATGTCGCCGAGTATATACATTTAAATCATTAGGGTTTTCATTTTGAAAAACCTCATTATGTTGAGATATGTCATTTTGATGTAATATCCCATCACAAGTATTATCACAAATATTTTTATCAAGGGACTCAATGCGAAGAGCTAAATCAAATAAGAAGGAATAATCAATGTCTTCTTTAGATGTGTGAATATCAAAACCATTTTGATCCTCAAGAAAGTTTACATTCTTTGATACATAGAGTTTATTGTTTTGAAGATCAAAGCATCTATAACCTTTTTTATTTTCACCATAGCCAATGAATACACACTCAAGAGCCTTTGGTGATAACTTGTAATAAATACACACTCAAGAACTACTCGTTTATTGTGTCTGTATATGTATGCCCACAACTCATGGGTTCTCATTGGAGCCTCACTCATTGTACAAGCATGTCTCGATAATATTAGTCATGTCATACACACATGAGCCCAATAGCACCATCGAGGTTCTTTGAACCCCCAAGCTCCTATATGATGCATATGAATTCATGCATGCATGTCATGGTATTCAACATGCTAACAGACTTAGTAGGGTGTCATGACCCATCGCTCTATTGAGCGAAATTTTTCATTGCATATGATGCAACATTTTAACAAAAAAACAGAATTATCACATAATTTAAAACATATATATTTCATAATACGAAACATTTAAACCTTGAGCATACATAATTCTTATGCAATTAAAGTAATTCATACATGTATTATCAGAAAGCTAGTAAGTATACGTAAAAAGCTCATACATGTAAAAAACTTTAAATTCCTTTTGCTTTGCCTAAATAATATCTAAAAAAATATTCTAAGTCTAAAATGCACATTGAATCAAGCTTGTGCCATGCAAATGCAAAGATGTATGCTTTTGAGAAGAATAATTCAATTTTTTTGGGATTTTTCCAAGGGATTTTGAAATAAGTTTGAAAACATTTTGAAGAAATGGTTTAAACAGTTAAAACCGATTTGAAAAGGTTTAAACTTTGAATCTAACCTTAAAATTTGAGATTTGAACAAGGAGATTTTAAATTTTTGAGTTTGAAATAATCAAAGATTGAGATAGATCTTGAATTGAAGAAGGAAGATTTGAAAAATAAGAATTGAAACTGAGATAGAATTTGAAATCAAGATGAATTGAAAAATGTGAATTGAACTTTGAGATAGAATTTGAAATCAGAATGAAATTTCAAAGTCAAATTGAACTTTGAATTCAGAATATTGATTTGGTTTTTTTGAAAATCGATTTTGAAAAGGAATTTTGATTTTGAGATTGAATTCAGAACCTGAAACAAAGATTGAATTGAAAATTGAATTTTGACTTTGAAATAGAATTGAAAATTGGACTTGGAAATAGAAATTGAATTTGGAATTGAATCTTGAATTTGAGTTTGAATTTAGAATCTGAAATTGAAATTGAATTTGAAATGGAAATTCAAAGAAAAAATTTTAGAAATTGAAATCTCTGAAAAATGAACTTTGAAAATCGAATTGGAAATTGGAATTTGGATAAAATTTGGAAATACAAGATGAACTTGAATTGATAAATAAAAGTTTGAAAATGATTTGAAAAGTATATTTGAAAATTTATCTCAAAATCACTTGGATTTTTTAAGATAACTTGAAATAATTTGAAAAAGAAATGCAATTATTTCCTAAATGATGAATGATTTGAAAGAATTAAAAAAGCATATTTTATTCTTTAGGACAATTGAAATAAGATTAATATTATAATACATTCATGACTATGGTCACAGATGTATTATAATATAATCTATATTTGAATTCTGATAAAGAATAAATTAAATTTTTTTTGCCTTTATGGGATTTGAAATGAAATTAACCCTCAATATATCATGACTATGGCCATGACAATATTTTAAACTGATTCACAAATCAAATTCTGATAAAAGAAGAAAATTTCAGAAAAATATGATGATTTTCAAAAGAGAATTAAGTGAAGGTCATATGTTATTTCATAAAAGATAAAAATCTTAAGTATTGTTCACATTTTGTGTAATGCCCCAAATATTTAGCTTTAAAATTTTGGAATATTTTTTTTTCTAAACAACAACGAAAAAGCTTTATTAAATCTTTAGTCAAATTATTTAGGCGGGTTACAAGTAATAGCACAGACTCCAGGCATTAAGTAAAATAAACTCTTGCATTGATACACCACAAATTTTAAATTACAACTTAATGATTTATTACAAGTCATAATCCTCAGGACATCCGAAGAAGATATGGTCATATGGCACTGTCCGCAGCGATGACCGCAATTGCTCGTCATACTATTTCCTGGAAATATTAATTCAGAAGGAGTTAGACTATTACGTCTAAGTAAGAAGCATAATATCCATATGAGTGTGCACAATGTTATGTGTACAAGTATATGTGCAACATGTTTAGATAGAACTAATAACCATTTAATAAGTGATAAATGTACAGGTCACTAAAGTCAAATATTTCATGATTAATTTCTAGCAGCATCATACATCATATGTATGAACCATATTTATATAACTAATAACAACATTAGAACTTATGTGGATGTACACCTGACTTAAGTAAAGCATTCCATGTAAAGTTTGCATAAAGCACAAACCAATGTTCAACACATCATTTATAAGTTATCATATATTTCTTGAAAAGAAATATCGATGTGAGGCATGCACCATAGGAATCACAACTTACTTAATAATTGCAACATCAAGCCGTATGCAACTATTTGAAGATTTTTCTTAATGCACCAACTTTATGTTTCATCTTGTTAATTATCCTGTGGGTTTGCACAGGCATTCGACATCATAGCGGACCGAGACCACACGGAGGTCTATTAATGTATAACCCGTGTGACTAGCCGTACGGATATCCAAAGGAGACGGTTCATGACCGAGAGTGTACTCCCTAATAGCTAGAACAAGAATTATGATGCACCATATACTTCTGCAGAAGACTTGGATCTACCACCTAGGACGAATTGGTAGTCTATAATACATTCATGACTATGGTCACAGATGTATTGTAATATAATGTATATTTGAATTCTGATAAAGAATAAAATAAATTTTTTATGTCTTTATGGGATTTGAAATGAAATTAACCCTTAATATATCCTAACTATGGCCATGAATATATTTTAAGTTAATTCACATATCAAATTCTGATAAAGGAAGAAAATTTCAGAAAAATATGATGGTTTTCAAAAGAGACTTAAGTGAATGTCAAATGTTATTCCATAAAAGATAAAAATCTTAAGTATTGTTCACATTTTGACTATGGCCATAAATGTGAATCATTTACTTATGATTAATTACCTCTTATTAGAAAGGTGCACGTGTCATTTGTGTTTCACCATTTATGGATTTTTTTGAAATAAAAGTAAAAATAATATGAAACAGGTAATTTACGAGATTTACATGCTCATACATTCTATTCTAATCCTAGAAAGGAAAATTTCTCATTAATATATAACTATTACATCTTTGAATTTGAATTTAAAATTATGAAAGTTTCTAATTTAAGAAGGAAGTTAGCATTCTCTGCATTTCCCTGCAAAACAAAGTTAGCATAAAGCAAAAGTGCAAAATATAGAAGAATATGAAAATGCCATGTTTAAAGACCCCACACACATATAATCATGCCTAGACTAATGAGAAATCTCTATATGAATATATCTATATAATGCATCATATTGCCAAGACAATGGATATAGAGATGTATACATGATACATTATGCCAGTGAGAAAGGCATAGTTTAGAATATATGTGCAAGGTGTTAAATTGATTGGGATGCATTTGGGGATACTCATGCATGTGTATGAGTGTTGTAATGCAGGAAATAGATAGTGAAGAGGTGGTGTATGATGGCATTATGAGTGGGAAATGAAGTATCTGCTGCCAGGTGTTGTTGTGATAGGTGCTGCTGCATGGAGATTTTGTAGGGATTGACAGCCGCAGGTGAGTGGAGGTATGTAGTTCCGATCACTTGTGATAATTCAGGTTCAAGAAGAGTTTGTTCTTTCCTTTCTTCCTTGGGATCAGAAGTGAGACAAGGGGATCCATCCATTATAAAAATAATAATTATAGAGGGTACAACAGCGAAAGGGAAACTAATATTGGAATGGCAAAGTGGCAAAAGACCCTGAGAAGCCCATCATGCTTAAGCAGCAGTTACAGTAGCAGCGGCCACTGCTGCTAAATTTGACCATGGTTCCACATAAGACATTCCATTGGCAATTAGTTTGGAGGTTTCATCTGAACAAGCTTCCTTGTCTGACATGTATGGCCAACATGAAGCTGCAACATTGGCTGCAACATATACAACAAGCTTTTGTAGAAGGCTGGATACAATGAAATTTGATAAAGTGGAACTAACATAAGCCGCAACTTACTTAAGTGCTTCTGGGTCGGTCTGGAATGGAAGTGGCAATGTGTTGGTAAGCATTGGAGTGTACAAGGAATGGAAGTGAGGTGAAGCAGCAGGCAAGGTAAGTGAGAGGGTGTGGCTGCAGCAGTGGGAGAGGAAAATATGACAACAGTGGGATGGTAAGTGAGGGTAGTTGTAGGGAGTGTAGGTGTTGTGTAAGAGGCTGTGCAAGTGGAGGCGTGGTGGCTGCATGTGTGCCAGGTGAGTGAATGTGACAACAACACAAATCTGTGATTGTAACAGTGACTGAGGCTGGGCTTGGGGATGATCCTGGAGATGAGGTGGTGGCTGATGATATGGCTATGGAGTGGGTGGAGTGAATGTAAGTGAGTTTGTAGCAGGTATTGTCGCAGGTGATAGGTAGGTGGATCAATGTGATGTGGGCGTTGTAACATGTGCAGGGGAATAGTGCAGGAAAGTGTGGAAGTGATGTTGTTGTGGCTAATGACAGGAAGGTATTGGCTGGTGGATGTGGAAGGTAGCAAGGTAAAGTGCAAGATGGAGTTGCAACGAATGGTGCAACAGTGTAGGTGTGCTGGAAGGAGATACACAAGTAATGAATAGTGTTGTAAAAAGTATGATGGCGTGGGAGGTGAATACAATGAGTAGCAGAGAATATGCAGGTAGTGCAAAATTGACTTCATCTAATAAATTCAGTGGCCATTTTTCAAAGCCACAACTAATGCCCTTTCAGCAAATGAAAAAGATATGGGAGAAGTAACAGTAGTTTGCTTCATGACTGAACTGAGCCCTAAAAAAAAAGGCATCCAACTTTGAACTATATCTTTTCTCAATAATCTTTTCTGCTTCCGAGAACTCCCAGATTCCTCCATTTCACCCAATGGTTTCTTGAATGTATCAAGAACCTCTCTTTTTTTAAATGCATTCAAGGACTTACTCCACCTCTTTTCATTTGCATATTTCCTTACCTGTTGGGTAAACATTGTGTTTTCCTGTACAGGAAATGTTTTGAGAATGATTCATTGAACTCCTTCAAAAGTATGATACATAAAGAATGTAAATCTTACTGGTTTGAAACCGCCTAATAGATCGACAGAATCAGTTTGCTGGCTCAAATTCAAGACAGTCAACGGTGTTCCCCATCGTGTAGATAGGTTTTTGCACAAATGTTATCTTCCCAATTCCAGTCTCACCCACCAAAAGAATACTTACCAGCACAAACCACATGTTCAAGCATCTGTAATGAACTACCAATGTTGACAAAATGGCACCTACACTTTTTGCAACGGTTGCCGAAATATCTCCAGAATGACACGCCCAACTTGCGATTTCAATTCACCATCATTATGAACCATATTTCTCTTATTTCTTTCATTAGCAATAGCCTATTTTCAAGAAATGCCACTGATGAAGCAAACACATATACAGCCTTCCGATATGTGTGTGGGTGCGCGTGTAAATGACATTTGAGGATGAAATTGTAGAACAAGTGATGAGAAAAAAAATAAGCAACATGCTGAATTGATAAGCAACAAAATGAAAGCATGCTTATGCCAAATTGAGATATATAGAGGAATGAATGAGACCATCACGATATGTTGAGTTGATGTTGAACAATAATGCAGCGGATGCCATTGATGCATAAAACGAGAGATGATTGAAATGTAATATCTAACAGAGGAACACCAATAATAGGATATCAAATTATGGAAAAGGGGGAAGTGGTGTGTGCATAAACAAAGTGGGATTATGTAGGAAATAACAGGGTCGTGGGTGTAATGGCATGGGATGCAGAATGTAAAAAAAAGAAACTAAATGTAAAAGCCATAGAAGGATAAAATCCATCAGCATAATAACGAATTCAAAGTGCAAAAATACAGAAATAAAAGAACCTGCAAAAATGAGAACCAAAGCACCATAACATCAGAACATTTGAGCGTGAAAGCAGAGGCAAAGATCGGACATGCACGACAAAAATACTACTATAAATGAGATGCAGATGCCAGAATGCAATAAATATTGAAACGAGACTGACAAAATATAATAAAAAATGCAAGTAATGAAACCCAACACAAGATGATGAGTGTGGAGCCGAAATGATCAGGATAGATGATGAACCGAACAATAGGGTGTGGTGAAGCACGCATACAATTAGAATGAGCAAAATATCATAAAGAAAATGGGATACAATCGGGTACTATCAAAGCAAGATAGATCAAAGGTAAAACAGGAAATCAGATGAAACATGGAAAATGTAAATTGAAAATCAGAGTGAAAAACAAGGAAATGAAATGCAAACAAGACATTAAAACACTAAGTGAAGCAGGAAAGGCATCCAAATGATGCTGAAACATAAGATGGGCATTCAAGACGTATAAAAAAAAAATCAAAAAAATGTAGGAATGCTAGCATTCCGTTGCTGTAGCAACTGGTGGGTCGGCACTGCTATATGCAGGTCGACCCTACCATTTATACCTTATGATGGGAAATAACAAAGAAAATGAAGAAGAACGAGATTAAAACAGAGAAATACTGTAAATAAAGGAAAATTTCACAGAAAATCAATTAGTGGAGGAAGATGATCACTTATCGTGGCCCTCCTAAATGGTGGTCTATATTCATTCGCTTAAAGGGAAGGCATCAGGGAGAAGAAGAGAAGGGAAATTGAAGAAGTAAGAGGAGAAACAGGGAGAAAAGGGAGGGATCGAAGGAAGAAGAAGGATGGAGGGGTGAAGGCGATCGTCGAGAAGGAGAAGGTGCTAGGGTGAAGAAGCGGTGAAGGAGAAGGGGGGCTTCACCTTTGTTTTATAACAGAAAGACGTTAAGCTCCTTTCTAAAATGGCTCCTCGAAATTTTCAAAATTTTTAGAATGGTGGTTGTTATTTACAAGTTTTTTTTCAAAAAGAGGGTTTAACTATGATTTTTTTTCAAGAAAGGGGGGGTTTAAACTCATATTTTTTAAAATCTTTTTGTATTTTTGAGAGAAATTCTAAAAACAAGAGGGAAATACGAGGGATTTAGGAAATGAGGTCCAAACAGGGTTTTTGAAGTATTTTTGTAAAATTTAATTTTGAAATTTTAATATTTTCTGAAAATGAGGTTTTTGAGAAAGTATAGGGTTAATTTTGGAAATTGGGTTTCGAAACGGGTTTGGATATGAGGTTTTTGATAAATATTCGAGTTTGGACCTCGAATTGGGAAGAATTCAGATAAAATATCTGAGAAAATACAATGAATTGATTTTTTTAATTTTTTGAAGAATAGAAGATCCGGACTCAGAATCAGATTCGGATATCAGATCTGGGTCTGAGATTAGGTCAGATATGAAAATTGAATCTGAATTCCAGTGAATTCGAGAAATAAATGAAATTTCGATCAGAAATTGACCTGATTATTCAGAAGATGGGGGCTAGGGAGCAAAAAGTTTTTTTTTTTTTTTGAAAAATTTGAGGTGTTCACACATGCCCATCTACCTACAAAGGTGATTACAGCAAAGATCTACAATGGCTAATACATCAAATGGTCAACTGTTAGCGTTACGCAAATAGTGCATAAAAAAACCCAGCATACATGATTAATAAAAACATTGGCAGGCCTCCAGTTGGTAAAAACCGTCGAGGACCTCATTACCAACCGGGAAGTACACTGAGCTTTGACCTTGCCGCTCCTTGTGGGTTTTGAATTCATGGCATCTCTTCAGCTTGGTGATGTTCACAAGTTGCCCCTACCAGATGAGTTAAGCTCATGTGGGCCATTCATTGTTTATTCTTATCCATTTAAAGTTGGTTTAGTTACTTTTAATTTCAATCCCATTGAAAAGCTTAATGATCTTATTTTTTATTCCTTCTCTCGCCTTACCGGGTCCGCTTTGAAAATTTATAAACCAGACCCACCTCACGTAAAATCATACTAAGATCCAGGATTTTTAAAATAGATATCTTATCTGGCTTCATTATTTCTATCCAAACCCGGATCTCGATATCATTGTGCCTAAGCCAGGTCGGAGGCATGGGATCTAAAATGAATCCCAGTGCTTATTCTGATAGTTTCATATTTGGATTCAGACCACAAATCTTCTTATATGTAATTTTGCATGGAGATAACACTTGTTTCTAGCGTCTTCCAGGACAATGATAGCCCGAGTACCTGGACCAGTTTGGCCTGCCTGCTTTTACCAGATAAAAAACTCGGCTGGATGACGCACAATTCTGATGTGGATCTGGACCCAACATGCCGGTTCTGCCGGTCAGACATTATTATCACAGATATCGGAGCAATAAATTGGGTTCGGTATCAAACTATACCAAATTAGTTTAGAGAGATATAAAGCATCTAACAAATTAAATTAGATAACTGGCTTGGTGAAGCAAAAAAATGATTTGTGACCCAGATTCTATAAGAAAATGACCCGAACCAACAAAGTGTCGGACCCTGTAACTTTAGAGCCAATAAGTCTTGGATGAATATCAGATATGGATCGGTAATAGTCCAAGCCGAACCTCATTGCTGGACCCTCAGGTTTATTCACCCCCAACTCCATATCAATTCATTTGGTTATAATTCAAATAAAACTCCAACAATTTAGTTACAGTTAGACAGACCGGACACTACGTACTTGGGATAAGGCTTGCTACTGGTGATGATGATGACAATCAAAATAAAAACAATATAATAATTATAATAATAAAATCTACCCGTATGTAGATCCAGAACCAAAAGTCAATGATATTACTAATAATAACCAAACCATTTTCAAATGGGGGGCCATGGTTCACTCGCAGGGATGTAAACAGTTCGGATTCGGGTCAAATTAATACAGTCAATACCAAATCCAACCAATTAGATATTGGCTATATAAATTCGGATTTAGGGAAAGACTAAAATTGAATTTATTCAGATTAGGATATATACTGGAATGGAATATCCGTCAGCTTTGGCTATGAAACCCTAAAATGAATCTGAGTCGGATTATTAATTGGATTTAGTTTTCTTAACCAAATCCAATTAATCAGGTTTGAAATTTGGGTTGGATATTGGATAAAATCTGATTGCGCCGTTGACATCCCTCTTCCCATGTATGAGACTGACCTGGAGTCAGACCTGCCGACTCTGATCCAAATCAGATCCATTAAGGGCAATTTAGTCATTTGCAGGGGACACCTTGGTCGGTAGAACCTACACCCAGACAGTTAGGGAGCACTGATCAGGGCAGCCCTTCGACACCTTTTAGTCAAATCCTAATCCACAGGCCTCCAGAAAAAAAGAAGACAAAACCCAAAAGAAAAGAAAAAAATTACTTGAAAGATCCATCTTTTGCTTCATATTTTAAAAAACACCAATGTCATATTGAAATATTCCATTTTTTTTTACTTTTAATTTAAGAAAATATAACTAATAGAGACAGTTCAACAAATTATGTCACTCGTAATTAACCAATAATGAATAACATAAGAGTGCCCCTAACCTAACACATAATTAGTGGTACACAATGACCTAAATAGCTCGGGCTCTCTTTAAACTTATTCTCATTGAAGCTCCTCCACCGCTCCACGCACTTTGGTACCGTCTGTCTTGTCAATAAGGCATGTTTGTGAGCTTGTCCCTAGTTTCCTCTTCCTTCGAGCTTAAGTTCTTACTCGAAGATACCTGTTTTGAAAGCGGGGGCATTCTCTAATTCCTTCCATTCGGTCAGTCACTCAATCGCTCTTGCCCTTGGATTAGTCAGTTAATGCCTGAGTCAGAACCCGAAAGAATACTAAAATTTTAGGGCCATCTTACATATATCACACAAAATATGGGAACCCCAACAAAACTTTAAAAAAAAATAAATCAAAAAAGGCACCTAAAGTTTGGCCACTAAAAAAAATCGTGCTTAAGTTTTGAATTTTTCTAAAAACTTACCTAAACTTTTGCACTGTTAATCAGAAACAAACTTATGTCTATTTAACCTGGTTATCACTAACTCAAGATGAGTTGGGAGGATACATTTATTAATTAACCCTTCAAAACCTCCTTGCCTCCTTTTTTTTTCCTTCTTTTTTTTTGCCTTTTCAATTCCAAAAATTCCCACCTGCCCATGGATCTTACCTATTTGCTGTAACTTCCTTCTATCCTCAAGGACTCTCCAGCAAAGCTTTTCAAACATACCCTGCAACATCAATAACAAGTCTCTCTCTCTCTCTCTCTCTCTCTCTCTCTCTCTATATATATATATATATATATATATATATATATATATAACTGCATGTTTTGTCTGTTAATAATAGTGATTTATTGAGGTCTAGAAATAACCATTTAAAAGACATGAATTACTTTGAATGCTGCAGGAAAACTCAAGAAATAACACTTCCAATCAACTTACTTATACGTATGACATATAAACACCATTTAAAAAGGCTTGAATTACTTAAAGCTGCATCTGAAAATTCAAGAAATTGAGATCAACGATTGAAAAAAAAATCTTCAAAATTGACCAATACATAATTTTTTATATGCATCAAATTGCCGTTAAAATGTGGTGACAAAGTATTCCAATTCTTGATCCTGACCTTGAGTAGAAATCCATTTGTGCCATCATTGTTCAAATTTGATGTTCCATATGGTGAATATCAAGTTGAAGTTATTTATAGTACAGATTATGTTTGTATCAATAAAAAATTTGTGCTTCTAGCAGTTTAGGCGATTCAATTAAAGCAAAACTGAAGTTGTTATGTTGAAAAACTTGGTGCGATTTGTATACATTTTGAAAGCTTAGGTGTGTTTCTAAATATTAATAAAAAGTTAGATGCTTATTTGAAAAAACGATGTTGAGGGTAAAATGATAATTCTGCATCACATTTAGACGCAAGTAAACTCCTGGTCCTGGGTGTTTTTAATTAACCACGGTATTTTTAGGTGCCTTTTTAAAAATTTCTCAAAAAAAAAAATCAGCCAGTCGCCACGTGGCCACAAAAGCCAACGGCCTAGATCTCCCAGGCGGAGCCGCATCCAACGACGAAGAATCCTTCCAACACGCGCAAACTTATCGCAAAAACCAACGGCCAAGAGAATCCCAAGCGTCTACCCTTGATGACGATATTACCCGGCGATCCGACAATGCACATCAATCCTCCCTCTCTCTCTCTCTCTGTTCATCGTGCCGTCCCTCTCTGTGTGTATGTCTGTCTCTCACACAGAGGCAACGGGATCACAATTAGGGACTTCTCCAGCATAACGCAACACACAGAAATCAAGAAGCAGGAAAAAGAAGCAGAAAAAAGCAGCAGGGAAGGAATTAGGGACTTCTCCAGCCTGGTTGCTGTGATTGGTGGTGGTGGTGGTGGTGGTGCTTTTGTATAATTTGTGCCCTCTCAGAGGCAGCTGTAGCGGCGACCGATTGATTGATCGATCGGTTCGAAATCAGGAGGTTGATGGCGGATTCGGATAACGAGTCCGGGGGAGGGGGCCAGGGCGGGGGAGCGGGAGGGAGCAGCGAGCTGTATCCGAAGGATCAGGACCGGTTCCTGCCGATCGCGAACGTGAGCAGGATCATGAAGAAGGCGCTTCCGGCGAACGGGAAGATCTCCAAGGACGCGAAGGAGACGGTGCAGGAGTGCGTGTCGGAGTTCATAAGCTTCATCACCGGTGAGGCGTCGGACAAGTGCCAGAGGGAGAAGCGCAAGACCGTCAACGGCGACGACCTCCTCTGGGCGATGACCACCCTCGGATTCGAGGACTACGTCGACCCACTCAAGATCTACCTCCAGAAATTCAGGGAGATGGAGGGCGAGAAGAGCTCCGCCGGGAGGGGGGAAGGTGGGAAGGACGGCAATCAGAACGGTGGTGGTGAGCAGAATGAGTTCAGTAGTAGTGGGGGAGTTTATGAGGGGATGCCGGTCATGATGGTCGGGGAGAATCCGGGAGGGGTGATGTACGAGCAAACGGGGAGGATGGTTGGTGGGTATCAGATTCCGGTGCGCGGAAAGGGCGGGGCTTCTTCCGGAGGAGGAACCGCCGGGCACCAGGGCAGGTCTAGAGGGTAATTGGTTGGAAATCTTTAGGGTTGTGTTTTTTTTTTTAACCTGGGGGGAATTTGTACGGTGGATGATTCTGATAGTAAGTGTTTACTGAGAGATTGGTCTCCTTTTGTTTGGTGCTTTTTTGCTTTTTTTTCTGACGATACCGTTTTATGATTTTTCTGAGATTTTTTTTTTTTTGAAAAAGCAAGCAGGGGTTAGGCAGACCCTATCAGATATCTCTTAAGCCCCATGTGGCAGAGGGATTCGAACCTGGGCGATCCCGCTTACCACATGGGATACCACTTTAGTGGTGATTTTTCTCAGATTTTAGCAGAAATGGATTTTACCAACAAACTCAGCTTGTCTGGTAGGAGCAGCTAAGTGCACGTCACCTTGTATTGGGGATGTTGCAAGTTCAAATCTCAATGGTATCGTTGGATAACTAGTAGGGGTCAGACTAACCCCAGCTTGTCTTTCAAAAAAAAAAAAAGAGAGATGGTTTTGATGGTCCTCTTTTTGGGGACTTCCCGTGCATTAGGGAGCAGAGAATGGTAGATTTTGGGGTTGATAATCTGTAAGAAATTTAGCTGATTCACCTAGAGCATTTGTGAGAAGAAACGATTGTTTACTTGTATAGATTTTTATTTTATGAGAATTATCCTTATTGATTTTTGGATAAGATAGGAACAACAACGAGGATATCTTTGTTTTCGGAGTTTTTTCTACGGGAATTTGTCTGCGTTCGAGTTTCTTAACTGATGAATGGACTTGAAATTTAAGAACAGGGATTTAATTGTAGGGGTGTGGGATATTGATCGTATATTAGTTTGTTGGAACGATCTAGAGCATGTTACTGTAAAGTGGATGCAAGTTTGGTAGGTTAATTCTTTCTGGGTTTGTTGTTCCTTGAATATTTGAGATGTGCAGAATTCAAAGAATTTTCCATGTTTTTGGTAGTGCAGCATTGATTGTTTGACTATTTTATGGTATCTGACTTCCTGAGAAGAATCCCAAAACTGTTGTGTATTCGTGAAACCCACTGTTTATGCTTGTTGACTGTTTTATAATGAAATATTGTTGTTGTTCAGAGTTCGGTGTTGATCCACAGGGGGCTTGGCTTTTAAGCCAGTGACAGTTGCTGTTATTAGTAGTTAAATTGGTTTTTTTAACTTGTACAAATGAGTAAGAATATGTCTGTCTTTTTTAAGAATGAATCTTTTTTTTTATATTGAGAAACCACATTAATCTAAGTAAAAGTCGTGATAATGAGAATTTGGAGAAGTATATGATAGCAAAGAAGGAAGCTAAAAAAGTAGTTCGGAACGTGAGAGATAAGGTATATAAGGAGGTTTATGACAAGTTGGATACCAAAGAGGGTGAGAAGGATATTTATAGGATTGCAAAAATGAGAGATAGGAAATCGAGGGATCTGGGTATGGTTAGATGTATCAAAGATGAAACACAAAGGGTTTTAGTCAAAGATGAGGAGATTAAGGAGAGATGGAAAGATTATTTTGATAAGCTATTTAATGAAAGTCATGCTCAGGATCTTGGAGACTTTTTCATTCCTTTTCATGAGATGAATCGTGACTTCATGCACAAGATTCAAAAGAAAGAAATTGCAGAGGCTTTGAAGAAAATGAAATCAAGAAGGGCAGTTGGCTTGGAAATGTTTTTTAACAAATCTTTTTAATAAGATTTGGCGCACAAATAAGATGCCTAATGAGTGGAGGAAGAGTACTTTGGTGCCTCTATATAAGAATAAGGGTGATATACAAGATTGCACAAACTATCGTGGTATAAAACTCATGAGTCATACTATGAAACTTTGGAAGAGGGTGATTGAGTCTAGGTTGAGGAAGGTTGTCATGATATCGGAGAATCAATTTGGTTTTATGCCTGGAAGATCTACTATGGAAGCTATACATCTTCTTAGACAACTTATTGAGAGAAATAGAGAGAGGAACAAAGATTTGCATATGGTTTTTATTGATTTGGAGAAGGCTTACGATAGAGTACCTAGGGACGTTCTTTGGTGGACAATGATGAAGAAAGGTGTTTCTCTCAAGTACATTAGTATAATTAAAGATATGTATGAAGGAGTAGTAACCAATGTTCGCACTTGTGGAGGGGTGACAACCAATTTTCCTATAACGGTTGGGTTACATCAAGGATCTGCTTTAAGCCCTTTCCTATTTGTTATAGTGATGGATGAGCTTACGAGATCAATTCAAGAAAATGTGCCGTGGTGTATGTTGTTTACTGATGATATTGTTTTGATTGATGAGTCTAGAGCTGGGGTTAATGCTAAGTTAGAATTATGGAGACAGACATTGGAAGCAAGAGGTTTTAAGTTGAGTAAGAGTAAGACAGAATACATGGAATGTCGATTTAGTAAGCAACGAAATAGAGATGGGAATGTAGTGAAGCTTGGTGAGCAAGAAATACCGGTGGATGATTCTTTCAAATATTTAGGATCTATCATTCAAAAGTATGGAGAAATTGATGGAGATGTAAATCATAGGATAAAGGTTGGGTGGATGAAATGGAAGAGTGCAACTGGAGTGTTGTGCGATCGTAGAATGCCATTGCGGTTGAAGGGAAAGTTTTATATGACGACTATTAGGCCCGCTTTACTATATGGTACGGAATGTTGGGCTGCCAAGAGACATCATATTCAAAAAATGAGTGTAGCTGAGATGGATGTGTGGAAATACAATAAAAGATAAGATTCGGAACGAGGAGATACGTAAGAAGGTAGGCGTTGCACCCATTGAAAATAAGATGAGAGAGAATCGTTTACGGTGGTTTGGACATATTCGACGAAGGCCTAATGATGCTCCAGTTAGAAGGATGGAGAAATGGGAAAATATATTAGTTAAAAGAGGTCGGGGTAGGCCTAGGAAGACATGGATGGAGGTGATAGGAAAGCATATGAATGCTTTGAACCTCACCGAGAACATGGCATTGGATATAAATGAATGGAGGAGAAGGATTCATGTGGAAGAACCAGAATGATTTTCTTTGTTGGTTTATATCGCCGACCGCAATTGTTTTGGGATGAAGGCGTAGTTGTTGTTGTTGTTGTTTGTTGTTTGTTGTTTTATTGAGAAACCACATTCGGGATCAGAGTCCTAGCCGCGCTATCAAACAGTAAAATCCTTAGAGTCCCTCTGCTCATCAGTGAGTATATCGTGAATCCTCATCATGGGTTTTTAACTTGTAACATTTAACTTGTGACATTTAGTCAGCTTGATGATGTTTCACAAGTAGTTTACCCAATGAAGGGAGGCTTTATGTACTGATTTTTTTAATCATGTGTAAAAAAATCATTTATGTTTCAAATTACCAATACAGTAATAGGAAAATGTTTTGTTCAATTTCATGGTTAGTCACTAGAATGTTTGGCACTTTCCTATTTGGAAGCCAATTATAGAGAGGCAGTCAATGTTGCTTTCATGTAAAACTATAACCGGAATGTAAGAGCAAACATATAGGTTGATGCCATTGATGAGACCAGTGTTGGTGCAGGTGCACGGTGTTCTCTTCAACATATAGATGCCCACGATGAGCTCAGGTCGCCAAGTCGATGGTGAGTAGGACCCTAAACTCAATAAAAAATAAATATATCGTAGCAGCCATGCCTCAATTTATAGGGGAAGAAGAGTGGGGGTTAGATAGCATTCATGTATGTGAACCCTTCACCTGTCATATTGAATGTGAATCTTTTATGTTCATGTAATTCCTTCCCCCACTACTTTTTTTCGCACTAATACATTTCAAGCCACACATGGGGTTGGACCCGATCCGAAATGTCCAAACAGTCAACTCATAGATTGGAACGTGCAACCCATTTAACTCTTTATGCATTTTGCTGATTAAAGCAACTTTTCATTTAAGCTTTAAATGACCAAGATATCCTTTTAACTTTAGAATAATCCCCGCCAACCACGAAGGTTCCATGAGGTTATCATAAGTCTTGATTGCATGCAATACAAGAACAACATATTATCAACATAATCACGACTATATTTGATTATCCACAAATTTCATCACAAGGCCATCTAAAATTTTCTAACACATCACGAACCCTCATATGTCAGCTGATAATTAACTATCACATGTTTTTTTTCGAAGTTTTGAAAGGTTGAAAAGTGGTCATCATGTAATAAACATTTTAAAATGCATTGGGAAAGGGAAAAGGGAAGGGCAAAAAGATGTTGTCACGTTAATATATTTATGCGGTTAGTATTTTTTAGTTTATCACTTATAGAATCCTAGGCATAAAGCTGGAAAATGCAATTCAAATATTTCATCAAAATCTTAAAAAAAAATAACTTTCTTCTCTAGAAAGCCTTTCTTTTACTAAATTTTGTCATAATCATGCTAGAATAATGGTTCTTTTGGATTCTGATCACTGACCAACCACCAACTTTATGATTATCTTTTCCTAATGCTAATAACGAGGAACTAAAACAAAGAAAAGCGGCTTCAACAAAGGCAAAGTTGGCGAGTGACTCGGCATACGTTAGAAATAGATTAAGCAGGTCATGCAATTTGTCCTAACCAAACAACAGCAGGAACTTCTAGAAGAATCTACCTTACAAGGCCACCTTTTTTTTCTTTTAGATAAAGAGAGATTTGTGCAATTGAAATACCTAAAACAAGTATTATTTGAGGCATCAAATCTTTTGGAAAGCACATTTTGCGGTCGATTGTAATCAAACGGGTAATTGAAATATGTATACCAGCAGAATATTAAACTGATATGCACGAGATTTTCATAGGCTTTTTTTATTTTTTCTAAAATTTCACTGTATGGATGCAATCTAGATGCTTGGTTTTATAGAAACCTAATGTATAAGAAGGATCTTTAAAGGTGTGAAAATTGATGGCTCAAAATTTTTATGTTCAAGCATACAAAATCACATTTCTTGATCAAATTAAGATGATTCAATAATCAATTCCAAGCAAATGGACCGCACCAAAATGCACCTGCAGTGCAGGATTTAAAAAAGAACTATGAAAATCTCGGTTTATACTAGTTTACATATTTTGCTGGTTTACCTATTTTAATTTCTCATAATCAAACATATTAAAAAAATACCAAGCTCGAAGCAAGCTAGCAAACTTATTAAATCAAGCTACTTGAACAAGCCTATAGGATTCGGGTGGATATCAGGTCGGCCCGACCCTACAGGCTTGACCCAGAACCTGATCAACCCAAAGCGCAAATGGGGTATTGGGTTTTGACTCAGCCAATGACTCATTGGACGAGGTTCTGATAAGGTTAAGTTAGGCTCTATGAAATCTGATTGTTCTTGGATTGGTAGGGCCTAGTTGAAAGTTATAACCTCCTTATCTCTACCATGAACTCAACCTATTTATTAATTGGGTCATGTTATCTTGTCAATTATCAGTTGTTGCAAAGCCCAAACCTGGTATATATTAGATTACGTACTTCAAGGATTGTTTGATCCCCCGTCTCATGCCCATTTTCGAACGACATGACTTTTGAGAACGAGGGAGCCATCAAACGAAGGATGTGGAAGATGCACGGAAGGCCGCCTGCTGATCCTGTTTTTCATTGATTCAATCATTCTACCCCCTGTTACAATATAAAAAAAATGAGCAGGAGGGGATCTAACCTCATCCCCTCTCTCTCTCTCTCTCTCTCTCTCTCTCTCTCTCTCTCTCTCTCAACCCTTGTGCATAGACCGAGTGATGCCACCAACAGAGAGGACAACGATGGCTAGCAACAACACCTTATCCCCGACCCCCTCTCTATGTGCACACTATAAGAAAAATGTTAATTAGCGACGAAAATCTATGACAAAAATAATTCATCACAAATATATGATGGATTAGCTAGAGATAACCAGTCGTCTCTAAAATTGAAATTAGTTGTGGAATTAGCGGCGGAAAAATTCAGTCTCAAACTCTGTTGCAACTTCTCAACGAAAATTTTTCACTGCTAATTCGTCGCTAATTAGCAATGGATTTTGAGACAGGATTTTTTTGTCGCTACTTTTCGACGTAAAATGACCCATCTAGGACACAAAATTATCTCATCCCCCTGCTCTCTATCTCTCTCACCTCTTCCGCCGATCACCCCCACGTTGCTCGCCTTCCCCGCCCCCGCTCTTCAGTGACCCACTATCCAACAGCTCGCTCCGGAGACCTCACATTTTCCCCCCTTTCACTGTACGCAGCCGCCCTCTCCGTGTCTTCTTCTTCCTCTTCTCTTCCCCGTATGTGGCCTCATCGGAGCCGCATCGTCGTCGACACCTCTGCCGACCGAAGGGCACCACCATTGTGGGCCGTCGCCGGCCCCTCTGATGTTATCTTCCCCTCCACTTCTCATATTCTTTTTCCCATTCTTGTTCACCCTCCCTCTCACGCAACCCGATTTCCCCCCTTATTTTTCCTCCCCTCACCTTCTTCTCTTACCTATCGGTGCGTCGGTCAACGATCAATCCTTTGCCGCCGCTGTGACACCATCTCCCTCTTTTTCCTTCCTCCCCTCAGTTTGTGCAGGACCTATAGCGAGCAATCTTTTTACCATCTGAGCTCCCTTTTCCCTAACCCCATCTCTGGCGTCGTGAGACCCGCCTGTAGCATCGTCTTTCCCTGTTCTCCTCACCTCCTTTCTTCTTCGTTCCTTCTCCATTCGAGCGCCAACTAGAGGGCACCTCAGTTGCGAGTTGTGTCGTTGCCAGAACCTGCGACATCGTCATACCATTTTGGTGATTCCCTCTCTTTTGAAACCCTCCACCACAACGGTTCTCTTTTGTCGGTGCCGGGAACCACCAGACTGCCGCCAACCACTCTCCTCCCTCCTTCACCGGAGCTCCACTGAATTTCGTCTAGTCGAGGCCATCTCCTAAAAATTCGATAAAACCCCATTTACCTTCCCTGTTTGTTCTTTTCTTATCCATTTGAAAGAGGATTTCGGTTGCGAGATTGTGCATTTAGGGGAAATATAGCCCCGTCCCCCTTTGTTTTGAGAATATGGTTTTCTTTTTTTATTTTGAGAACCTGATTCCTTTGTATCCTGATTTCACGATTGCAGATTTTGGTTTTTATGTGTAAGTTACTAGTAATGTGTGGGTATGTTTCAAATTTTTGGGATTTTCTGTGTCATTCGAAAGGGGGGTCTCACCATTTCGAAATAGCGTTTTCCTTTTCTCTTTTGTAGAATTCCATGTATTTCCTGGTCACACAATTCGATCGGGGTTTCGAAAGCATGGATGCGCGAGTGCGGAACTGACTGGTCAGGATTGTTATTTCCTTTATCATTTACACTGATAAATGCCTAACTTCATGAATGCATGCTTCGTATTTGTTGAGTTTACTGGTTGGAAAATAGCCAATAGTTTTTTTTTATTTTATTTTTTGTCTGTTTTGCTTCGCATTTTTTTTGCCAATCTGATTACCAATTTGCATTTTTTTTGTCGCACGTGAATTAAAACGTATTTAGAATTCATCGTCTGTGTGTGTGCCATCACTGGGTTGATACACGAGCAATGTGCAACCTTAGGGTGTTGTCCAAACTTATTTTGAACTTGTTAGTGTGTCACTTGGAGGTTTTTGCAAATTGGGTCACTGAAGTTCATTTTTGTTTTTATCGCTCATATGTGAGATTGTATTTAGATAAGCTAGTCGTTGTGTGTGTGTGCAACTGTAGTGCTCTCTCTTTGTGAGAGGGATGAGTAGATCGTGTTGTGCAACAGTTGCACTAGACTTTCAAGATCCCAAGTTTCATTTTACTTTTCGTCACATCGAAAATGTAGGATTCTTAAACTAAAGTTTTAGAATGTGATTCATGTTGTATGATAGGAATCTAAATGTTAGAAATTGCATTGTATTGCCTATATAAATGTACATTGCATGTGCGTAGTTGAGCAAAATGCTTAATGCTAAGCATTGCATGCGGCTTAAAACACCATGTGAAAAGAAATAAGAAAAATGCAAATGCAAAAGCATGCAAATCGGTTAAATACCCCATCCTCCCGCCACATGCCTCTTTCTCCTGTGCAACGACCAAACAACGAGTCTGACGATGAAAGGCTCTCTTTCTCCCTTCTTCTTCGTTACTCTCTCACTCGCTCCCTTGTTCGCTTCTCTTTCCTCCCTATCTTTTTCATTCCTATCTTTCCTTTTCTTCTTCTTCTTTCTCCTAGTAAAGCTATCAATCAAATATTTTATTTGATTTTTTTTCCTTTGATTAGAACTTTAATGATTTTTGTTTAATTAAGGATTATTATAGTTACTTTGATTGTGATTTTTTTTGTAATTGATTAGGGTTGCTTTTCTTCGAATTTCTATGATTAGGGTTTGAATTTATGCATTATTTTTCTTGTAATTTAAGGTTTTTGACTTATTTATCGCTCTTTATAGTTAATTTGATTATGAATTTTCTTGTATGTGTTTAGGACTGTTTTTCTTTACTTTTTTTTATTATGGTTTGAATTTATGCTTTAATTTTTTGATAATTTAAGGTTTTTTAAAGTTAATTTGATTATATATTTTTTTTATTTGATTAAGGTTGTTTTTCTTTGAATTTCTTTAATTCGGGTTCAAATTTAGGCTTTATTTACTTGTAATTTAGAGTTTTGTGGTTTATTGGTGACTTTTTATAGTTAATTTGATTAAGGCTTTTCTTGGATTTGAATAGGGATGTTAATTTGATTAAGGCTATATTTGTTGTTATGGTTAATTTGATTATATTTGTTGTTATGGTTTCTTGGTATCTTATAAATATTAGTAAGATGGATGAAAACCGACGAGGGAAAATATAAAATGTACTGACACCCATTAAAATAATTGCGACCATCCCAGCAGAAGATGAGATCTTCTAATTTTCCTCCCGGCTACCCACCTCAAAAAATTTTCTTAATTTCGTATGACCCAAAAGAGATTAGTGAAGGAAGAGAAGATCACTTTCTGAAACCCACCTTAATGAAGATTATGTATTGTTCGTAATCAAAACCCAACTAAGAAATTACAAAATTAAACCATTTAAGCTCGACGTTTCTAACATCCTCGCTCTCCAATCATTGAAACCCAATCCCAAGTGCTAAAAGATTTAAATGATCGAATCCCATCCAAGTAAATAGCAGCTCATCGTTTCTTCCGAGATATATAGCGACCAATATGAAATGAATCCTAAAAAAGAATAAAGAGATATATATATACATATATATATACACACACACACACACATATATATATATATATATATATATATATATATATATATATATATAGAGAGAGAGAGAGAGAGAGAGAGAGAGAGAGAGAGACGAACTATAACCATCAACATTAGGAAACAGGTTCAACCAACATTGAACCTACCAGATAACCCACCAGGCCCAAGACATGCCAATGGGTCCCAAAACGAAGGAAAAAAGAAGAAAGAGAAGTGAAGAATGAAAAAAAGATAACAGAAAAACACGAAACAACTCCAGATTGTCGACGAGCATCACCCTGGATCATGAATGGTCCCTGTGGGCAGATTGTGTTGAAGATCAGAGATGTTGATGCGAAGAATGGCATACACGTCCGCCAAAATAAGGTTCACCATTTTGTTGAACACTGTCGGAATATGCCTAAAGATAGCGTTGTTGCGAGTCATCCATACAACCCACCATGACGAGAGAAGCCAGATACGCCAAATAATCCGCCAATAGTTGCAATGACGAACTTGCTTAGAACCCCACAACAAATTGCTGGCGAATGATTCCTGGCGCACGCTGACCCCCGGCTTATTCCAAGTCACCTTGAAAATGTTTTGAAAGACAGAGCACTCCCAAAAAAGGTGAAACACAGATTCTTCGGCCGCCTCGCACAACACACATTTACTTGGCTGATGAAATCCTATGGATTTGAGGAAATTGTCAGTCTGCACCCGATCGTGTAAGATTAACCAAGCCAGGAAACATGATCTCGGAGTCGGACCCTTGCCCCAGAGCAGGCTCGTCGGAAACCGGTCCACCCCATACGGAAGGAGAGCGTGGTAGCCTTCTTTTGAGCGGAAAGATCCGTTTGGAGCAAAGATGAGACCAACAAACTGAGACAACGAGTCAACATTACCATTATGTAACATAACCACAGACCAAGCTTTGATCCATGATCGACGAAGCTTTGACATTGTTCGCTGACGCACGCTAGTAGCCCCCACCAAGGATTCCACACCTTCGTATTTAGCTAGAAGCATGCTTGCACACGGGGACCCAGGTTGGTGGGCAAGCCAGCTCTGCTTCACGACGAAAATCATACTCCTCAACCTTGGATCCTTGATTCCCAACCCCCCCCTGTATAGGGGAAGTCGAAGGGTGTCCCACCCTATGATGTGGCATTTGTTGTTGGTACCTCGCCCCGACCATAGAAAATTTGCCACTACCTGAGTAAGCTTCTTACTAACCCCCATAGGCATAAAAAACATAGACATAAAAAATTCTGGCATAGCAGAAAGAACGTGCTTAATGAGAGTCAGACTACCCGTGATAGAAAGGTAGGAAGCTTGCCAGCCTGATGTTTTGTTTTGAACCCTTTGAATAGTAGCGCTCCAGGCTGCCGTTGTTACACGACTGATTTGAAGCGGCAGGCCCAAGTAAGAAAAGGAGTTTTCCGATACCGAGCACCCGAATATCCGCTGGTCCATATCCAGCATTGACCATGGATAAACAACACTTATCGTAGTTGATGGATAACCCTGACATCGATAGGAAAAAAAGAAGGACAAGCTAGAATCTTAACATTTGTTGGATGGACGCACTTCCGAAGATAATTATGTCATCTGCGAAGGTCAAGATCTGACTACGACACTCCTGTATACCGAGAGACTCAATTAGACCATCCTCCACTGCCCTCTTAACCAAAACCACAATGCCTTCAGAGACGATGTTAAAGAGTAACGGAGACAGAGGACATCCTTGTCGAAGACCACGACCAAGTTTGAACTGATTTCCCTTGACCCCATTGATCTGAATTTGTGACTGGGCGTTGGTAACCAGCTCCTGCACCCAACTAGAGAAACGTCTACCGAAGCCCAGGTTCACCAACATGTTGAAGAGGAACGACCAATGAACCGATTCGTAGGCTTTATGAAAGTCAAGCTTAAGGGTGAAGAAGGCCCCTCCGCTGATCTTCAGAGAGTGCAACACTTCGGTGGCCAAAATGAAGGAATGTTGAAGCCTTCTGTTAGGAATGAAGGCAAACTGAGCCTCCAAAAAAATCCTAGGAGTGACTGACCGCATCCTATTAGCCAAGACCTTGGCAATAATGCGATATAAGCTCCCTAACACCGATATAGGTCGAAACCGTGAGATATCTGATGCGGCTTCCTCTTTAGGAATAAGTGACACAATTGCTAGGTGAGCATGAACCGGCAATCTGCCATTGCGATGAAACTCAACGAAGACACTAAGAATGTCACTCTTAACACATTGCCAGAATATGCGAAAGAAATCCACTGGATAGCGCTCGATCTAAGGACAAAAATAAAGTCCTACCCATATTGCCACCTGCAGTTTGGTTGCAGGAATACAGGTTAGAGAAATAGTTGGTGATAGCATTGATTACCTGATCGCCCGAAAACAAGACACCGTTGATATACATAGAATGAATCACATGTCTTCGATGCCTATGCGACGCTAAAGAATGAAAGAACCTTGTATTCCCGTCACCCGCTTTAAGCCAAGTCACCCTTGACCGCTGCTTTCAACGAATCTCATCCTTTAGACGCCAAGATTGCACTAGAAGAGTCAGCTCGGCTGATCTAGCATTAAGGCTGTCAATATCTGATGCATTCATATTGGTCGTATCCAAGAGAGACTGATTTATAGAAGACAACTCACGCTCCCAATCCTCCATATTTTGGAATTTGCTTATTTTATTGGAGATAAGCCAATATTTGATATCGCGGGATAGTCGAAAAAGCTTAACCATGCATCTAGTAGCCTCCCGGACCGCATAGCAAGGTCTACTCCAAGATTGTTGGACTAATGACTCAAAACCCGCCTCCTTAAGCCACCATTGCTCAAATCTAAAGGATTTGTCGCCGGTGAAGCCTTGTCTTCATCGAATAACAATCTGACTATGGTCTGAGACAGATGGTAGAAGTAGGTAACATGAAATGTCATTAATAGAACTCAGCAGATCTGACGAAACAAACACCCTGTCTAGCAGACGAAAGCATGGTCTAGATTGTCGATTGGTCCACGAGAAAGCTTCGCCTACATGGGGAACGTGGTACAACCGGTTCATCTGAATAAAGTTTTGGAAAATCCTCATTGAAGCCGAGTAGGTCACCGGAATACTTGAGTCGATAGGAGACAGAAGGCAGTTGAAATCTCCAATGAGAGAGAGAGAGAGAGAGAGAGAGAGAGAGAGAGAGAGAAAGAGAGAGAGACTATTATTTAGCAGGACGGGTAACAAGAAGGTCAAAGAGACGTTGCCAAATCCCTGAACGAATCAGGTACTGCATCAATCTAACTGTATGAGCTTGGTGAAGAACCGACTAGAGAGAGAGAGTCTGGTTGTTGCTTACGCTTCTTGGAGACGGGTTTTGACTTTTGAGGGAGACGCAGACAGGAGAGGGATTTTGTTTATCTGATGTAACAACCAGCTCCTAGTTTCCAAACAGGGCCTAAACGAAGAAAACTGTGGAAAAGAACAATTCTACCGTCTTGTTAACGTTTACCCATTTCTAGAGAAGAAGAGAGAGAAAAAGAAAAGAACGTCAATCTTTAATATAATTACCATGGCTTTTGGGAAGGGATTAGAGAAACCTTTTATGCTAAAAAATAACAAAGGCTGTCCTTATAATATATTTTAGGATGCTTTAACTAAACTAAACAACTTTATGTTTTATGTTAAGTAACATTTGATAGGATCATCCACTTTATTAAAGGGGCTTCAGAGATATTTGCTAGGGGCCCGATCTTCTCAAGCCATCAAACATACACTCACTACCCATCAGGTACTCAGTCCAATGCCCAGCTTTATGTACATCATGGCAAAGCTTGATAGAGGTTACTATTCTTGCTCCCCATTAAAGTTCAAGCTTGAATAATAAACAAACGATACACACACATGGCTTATATTTGATAATAACGAAGCTGCAACACTATTGAGCTGAAAATCATAGGTTCAAGTTGTACCAACTCCATCTGACCACGGTTGGCATGTTAAGGATCCCCTAGAATCATGTTTATTCGTTTGAAAAATATGACCTGAATTGTAAAATTTTGGTATATCGCGGTTTTGTAAGCCTTTGTAGGAACTGCTTATATGCTACAGTTACAAGATTCAAAATTCATTTATCCACTAAACAGTCCTTATAGATCACATTCATAGGGTCCCATCTGCAAAACAATACAATAAAAGTAAAAAATATAAATGAAAAAGGGAGGTGATTTCTACTCAATAGTTTTGTACCTTCATTATCACTAGATACTAACCCTCTCTCTCTCTCTCTTTATGTATATAGCTTTATTTTTCTGTAAATTTCATTTGTTATGAAAACAATATGTGCAGGGTTTGGCTTCAGGAGGTTAAGATTTTAAAAAGCCAACGAGCCCAGCCCGAACAGCTCTAGTGCTCTGGTTCATTCAGCTTGACCAACAGCATGACCAAAAAAGAAAAAAAGAGACCCAACTTTTTTTGACAACTTATTTTTCATTTTTTATATTTCTTGAGATTTTATGAACAAAATTACCACAAAAAAATAATTTCAACAAAATTAAACGAAATGAATTATATTTGAAGATTGGGGGAAAATAGGTGAAGCAGCATAAAAATAAAACTATGTTGAAAGATTGTAGAAAAAAACGACCTTTAGAGATACTATCAAGAAAAACATACGCATCACTACAAAATCATGATATTTTAAAAAAGATGATTATGTCAAGATATTTTCAAAATATCACCATGTTTAAATTATGGACAAACTACCACAATATCCTTTTGATATGTTTTAAAATATCGTGAGACTCTTTTTTTTAAATAAAGTAAACTTAATTTTATTTATGAAGAAGAGGCAAGGCCTAGGGCGATGAGGTCAACTCCAAGCCAAGTTAGAACAATCGGACAAGCATTGAAGATGGAGCAGGTCCAAGAGACTATAGCCCCTGGCCATTTGAACATCACCAAGCAACCACCAAAGGATTATTTTGAACTGATTTTTTTGTTAGGAATCATTTTGAATCGATGAACTTCTAACAATTTCATTCAAAACAACAAAATAATAAAGAAAATACAAAAAGACCTCTGGTTGGTAAAACGCTTGGGGTCCTCCCTGCCCTCCAGGGAGCACATCAAGCTTGGACCTTATAGCAAGGGATATCCCGTGGGTTTTGAACGCATGAAGTCCCTTTAGCTTGGTGGCACTGACAAGTAGCCCCTATGCGTTATTTTCGGGATTATATTAGTTATTAAAAAACAACTCACTATAAAATTGCAATTTTTTAAAAATTGTCCAATATTTGTGATTGTGGATCAATCTGGGGTTTTCTAGTTTGGATTTTCCACGAGTCAGGTCCAACCAAGCCGAACTAGATACTAAACCAAAAGTTTTGGTATTTAAACCTAGAAAAACAAGTCCAGTTATGTACTGATCAATGCAGGTTAGGGCTTTGTAGCTTAATTAGAATTCAGTTACAATGTCCAAATATTAATTGAGAAGGTAATTTACACAAAAAAATCTTAACATCAGGATATGATCGGTCATGATTAAATTATGTCTCACTGGATCAATAGGATTTGGGCCCACTCTTGACAGCCCCGTTGCAAACACAACAAAAGATTGATCCAAGGTCCAAATTTGATAGGATTGTAAAGCCAACTGCAGTTATTGAACACAATCAAATGTGATTCTTAGCAACTAAACAAGGCCCTACACACTACACTGTAGGAAAGGAAGGATAAAATTGCTTGAAAGCATGTTAGACAGTAAACCTGAACTGGGACAATCCAGGTTTATGCGAGAGACATCCAATCAGGACCCAGGTCAATTATGTATCGGACCCTGCACACACATGATCCAACATTCTCAGTTTCAACTTGCATGGGCACCAAAACGAAAGGTAAATCACCTAAAACCAGATCCAAATGAGAGATAGTTCATGGTCTATGGGAAGCACTGTATGAGCCCTGTGATGTGGAACTCAATAGGACCTTGGTTTAGTTGTGTATTTGTGGGCATGGTTCTTGATGAGATGCAGTCCGTACATGTAATGCTGGATTTGGTAAAAGAAATGATTAAAGCATGTTTGTTGCATGTAAAAAAAAAAGGTTTTATTTATAGCTGCAGAGATTTTATACACAATGCTGATCCAAATCTCAAATAGTTTGATTAAGCAAAACTAAATCTGATTTGATCTAAATGCGCACTCCAATCTTATCTTTATCATGAATTTGTATATAGAAATAACATGTTGGACTTGGACGATACATCCCATTCTTGCACCAATAATATATGTGCGTGTTGCTCATAAACAGTTTGCCTACACCATCCAAAACACTTCTGAAGGGCATATTTGCATCTGTATTCGGCCAAGTCCTAACATATGTCACAGGGATACACCATTTCTTTGTGTGTGCGTGTCATTGGTGACACGAGCGAACACTCCGACATGGGCACGAACATTCACAACTATTAATTCATTATTTTAATAATGTTTTTAATATTTTTGTGTTAAAAACATGTTTTATTATTAAAATGTCAGAAAGTTTTTTATTTTACGAATTTGCTACTCAAACTCATGTCGTGTCTTAGTTCCCACAAATCTTTGCGACATAGATGCTAACTATAGTTACCATAAGTGCCTCACTAGTGGGTGGGTGTGTTAGCATAGGGTAATATATTTATGCTAAATATGACATGGTGCTAAATGAATCATTTTATTTTATTTTCATTATTTTTTTGAAATTCAGACCATACAGACGTGTTAGCATGTTTGATTTGCTAGAAATCTATACTTGGATCATGTATTTTTAATAAAAAAAATGATATTTTAAGCCTATTTTTTTTTTTTTGAATAGTGTAGGCCATTGATTTCTGAAACCTTATAAAAACTTAACCATGCATCAGAATCAAATGCTCCAAGAACTGATTCCCCAAAACAAAAAAACAAGCATGTAGATCACATCTGTACCGTCAGACTGTCGAAAAAATCCATAAAAATTAATTGCATGTTTCATTTTAGCACCGTACCCCTATATATATGTGTGTGTGTGTGTGAAATGCGATCTACTGATCCAACATAGTGAATAAATCTGCACCAAAGACTTGCCCATCGTAGCTGCAAAGAAACTCACCAACCCACAATGCGTCAATGAATTATTGTGAATATCTGGTTTAGATTCGGACGGTTTCCAAAACTGGTAATGTTTGAATTGATTTCATTATCTGGATAAATCAGCGATATGGATTTTGAAGCTGACCATTCCTTATTTGGATTGATGTTGAGGGTGACCCAGGTGTGTTTTGGACCCACAATCTCAATCGAGTTCAGGGTCCAGTTACTGGTCCAGTCCTATTAAGAAAAGCAGATCCAAACCGCGTTTGATTGAGGGCCTGGATCCTGGAATCTTTAACAATGGATTAGATCGTTATCCGACTGACAACTTGTTGTCTAGAGCAAGTTGCGTAATTTCATCTGTTTATTTCAGACAACTCGTCCAGATGACCAAAGGCCAATCTCTCTTTTTGGATCAGGATTGATCCGACCCGATCCAACCCGCGAATTCCTCCCTGAGTCCCAACCCCATCGTCACCCTCCAAATCCAAATTTGAAATCCCACACGGGCGACAAAAACAACAACCGTCGGATTCGGCACAAGCAACGCATGCTGTCCGATCTGCTCAGTATAAAAAAGCATCGAGCCCACGTTGGGAGTTGAGAGCGGCCCGCCCAGTAAAAACCATTTTAAAATTCCGTTTGAAGTCCACCCTATAAAATGCTGAAACCCTCACGATGGAGGGAAAATTTGGGAGCGAAAAATAAGAGGGAGAGAGAGGAGGGAAATTGTGGGAGGGAAAAATAAGAGAGAGAGAGAGAGAGAGAGAGAGAAATCAGGGCAAGGAAAGACGAGTTCGGAGTTCATCTCATTGATGTAGATTTCGTCGGATTCCGGTGGTTTTGGCTGTTCTAGTAAGAGTTTTTCTGGCTGTCTTCTGTCGTACGTTGCAGATCTTCGCAAATTCTAGGTTTTTCTTGATTCATTTCATGATACCCCTAAATGTTCCCTTTTTTCTGTGATTTCTGTTTTTTTTGAGACGTTCTACCTTTTTTTTCTTTTGTTTTTTTGCACACCGAAGGCATGTCAATCAGATTTGAAGGGGTTCATCGCGTATTTATTGGAAAATCTAGGTGTTTCTTCGTAATTTGGCTCTTCTGAGAATTTCTAGGGTTTTTATAAGGTTGAGCTCGTTTTATGCGTTTTTCGCTGTTTGTTGCTTTTGTCTAAGGGTTTTCTCTACGTTTTTTCTTGCTTCACTGATTTTTTCCTTTTTCTGCGACTTCTAGTTTTTAAACATATCTGAAATTCATTTCTGCCGTTTAATCTGTATTGTGCGATTGTCATCGAGGTCTTCTGTTTTTGACGAGAAATGTAGCGTTTGCTTTATCTTGATTCTCCTGAGCTACTATAAGTATAGGGTTTTGCTTGTTCACGTATCTCTTTCATATTATTACAAATTGCACACTCTTCATTTTTTCGTTTTTCATTTCAGTTCCTCATGCCACTAAATTTTCCAGTTTTTTGTCGTTTTTTTCCTACATCAATTCTGCGCATCACTAAATACCTCCAATAGTTGTCTAATTTCATGTATTTTTGTTGTTCTTTGATTCGTAGAGGATTTTCTGATATTTTTGTGTTCTTTACAATTTGACTTTCATTAGTTATTCAACGGTTTTGTTACTGTACAAATTGATTTTGTACTGTGCTGGTTCAAATCCGCTGTTTTTCCATTTTTTGTACCATCCTTTTGTTTTTACATATTTTCTGTGTTTTCGAAGCATTATTATCAAATTTCCTTTCATTTGTCATTGCTAAAGTTATTTTTTGGAGCTTCACGTTTTTTTTCATGCTTTTCAATGCAAACTTGGAGCTTCTCTTTTTGTTATTGACATTGCGAAGCTATTCTAGGATTTTTCTCTGTGGAGTTTGTTTTCTGCTGCTTGTTATTTTAAATCTTCCTTTTGTCTTATGTTTTTCTTTGTAAATTGTGTTTTCTTGCTGTTCTTGTATGAAATCGTTAGCATTTTTTATGTGTCTCACGGCAAATCATTGTTTGCATGCTTTTAATTTCACTATGGTAAGCTGTCGTGGGATTTGATTGTTAACAGGCTCATTTGGGTACTTTCTTAGCATGCATTTTTTGCCTCAATTTTTTGTCCAGAACTTTTGTTTTTGCTTTCTGATCTGCTTTCAGAACTTTTATTTTTCCTTTCAGGCCTGCTTGCCGTTTTTACTTAGCCTTTGGTATTTCATGCACTTTCCTGGTTACCTTTCTTTCTATATTGTTTGTGGTAAATTGACATATCCATGTATAGTGAGAATTGTTGTGTATGTCGTGAATTCTTGAGTGCTTGTTTTTCTGTTCCTTAACCTATTTTAGGATTTTTAACTTTGTGCATTTTCTGTGTTTTTGATTGTGAAAGGGACACCATTTATTTTTGTCAGTCTTAATTTGGCTTTCGTTTTTACAGTTTGAGTTTATGATTTTCTTTTTCATTTTGAGTTTTCTGTTGTCATGGTATTGAAGCAGTTGAGCTCGTTGGGTTTGTGATATCTCTGTCTTGGTGCTGTTTTCTTTAGGCTTTTAGTTGCTTCTGGGGTTTTGAGATGGCAGAGAAAGACGAGGCAGAGGTTATAGAGGCTTCTGCCAATGGTGACATTCCTGTGATGGAAGAGAATGGTACTATGACCCCAGAAAAGGAAGAAGAGGATGGGAATGAAGAAGTTGCTGAGGGAAAGATCTTGGGAAAAGTGGCAGATGTGAAAACAGGGGAAGAGGAGATAGGGGTGGTAGTTGAGAGTACTGAGAATGGAAAGATGGGCAGTGACAAAGTCGATGTGAAGGAAGATGGTGGGGAGAGGAAAGAACCAAAAAATCACGGGCTTGGTGCTGGAAAAACCAAAGAGAAGGAAGTCAGAGAGAAAGGCAAGGGCACTGAAGATGAGAAGGAAACTAAGGTGAAGGAAGATAAGAAGAGGAAAGAGCCTAGTACACCTTCAGCTGCTACCATAGAACGCCCAACAAGAGAAAGAAAATCAGTCGAGCGGTTTGTAATTTCTAGTGAGAAGGACTCAGTCAAGGAGTTCCTCATTGAAAAGGTTTTCTTTATTTCTTTTGTTTTGAATTGTTGATTTCCCTATGTTCATATTTATTTCAGATTGGTTTTATGACATTCTAGTTTCTGGTGTCTTTGTGTATGTTTTCTTGAAGGGCCGTGGAACTCAACTGAAAGACATACCAAATGGTGTGCTCATCTAGCATCTCTTAAGTTATGCTCGCTCATATTATTTTCTTTGTTGTATGTGTGTGTGTATCCTGATCGTAAGCAGTCCTAAAAAGTTTGAACATTGGGGTACTTGGTTCCTTTGGACTTTTATGGAATATGTTAATTTTTTTCCTTATGATCTGAAATTTATCTTGTTTCCCTTGATCTCTCTCTCTCTCTCTATACATACATACATACACACATCTCAGAAAACAAAAAACAAAATTTCTGCATAGACATCCTTCTCACCACCACTCAATGGGAAGTAAAAAGAAAGTGTCATTTCCATTTTATTGCAAGGCATTTGTATGAGTTCCTTGCTTTCTATTGCGTCAATCTGGTTATCATATGCTTGGATTGTGGGATAGGCTTTTCATAATTCCCTTTCTTTAACCTGCTTAGTTGAGGGTGATGTTGATGCTTTTATTTTTACAAATTTTTTGATCCATTTTGCATTATGTCTCTTTAGTATAAATCATGAAAATTCTGTCTTTGCTGTGACTTAGCCTTGATGCCTTTGTCACATGGGTGCTTCAAAATCCTGTTCATACCTGTGTAATGCTGGTTTTCTGTTACTGAGTTTTTGCTGGTGCTGGTAATTATAGACATAATTAGATTGTGTGGATCTGTAGTCTATAGTAGTATGCACTGTACTTTTTCCTCCATATCTTTTGATGTAGTTCTCTATTTGCCGAAAAAATATATTTCTGTGTTATATGTGCATCTGTGCACATGCAAAATGATAAAACCCAGCCACATCCTCTCACCCTTGTTTTGGAAACAAGCATGTTGTACCAGCTGTACCCTCACTGGAAAACAAGTATATTTTTGTTTTACCTTTTTGTTGTGTTCAACGAGTTGGGTCCAAACATGGCTGTCATGCTGAGTTGACTTTCTTACATGAAAGGGTTGATAACTTAAGAATCATCCAATATCGGTATATCACATACAGCATGTGGTACATGTGTACATCTGATATTAGTATTTCATGTACAGCATATGGTACGTGTGTGCAAGTATCATTTCTAGATAATAGACATTTGTGCTCTATACACTTTTATTTCTATTAATAATATTATAATGCTACTAACCTATATAAACATGTATATTAGAAGTTAGCAAAACCAGTCTCAGACACTGGGTTGTCCACCTGGAGTCCTGGAGTCAAACATAGTCGAGTTGGGGTCATTAGTGGGATGCCTAGTTTCTTAAGCCAAAACTAGCCAAAATTGCTGGTTGTCTATCATAACTACTTTATTGTTTGATAAACCCCATATGTATGTGTGTGTGTGTGTGTGTGTGTGTGTGTGTGTGTGTGTGTGTGTGTGTGTGTGCGGTACATAGAATTGTTATGCATATGTGTAAGTATAATCAACCTAAATTCTCATTGGACGTAGGTGCAAGTCATTTTGAATCTTTGACTCAATCATATGATGTAGATGTGTTCAACATGGTTGAATTGCTGCGATCAATCATTGGATTTTTTTTCAATACAATAATTGCTTTGTTAGATTGAGAAATTATGATGCATTTAGGGGGTTTGGATCATCCGTGAAAACCAGCTCAAGTGTTGAAATTTGACAATCCAATTACTGATTCTGACTAAATGGATCACTTAAATCACATTAGGAGGGTTAAATTTACCGAAGAAAACCAAAAAATAAAAATAACAAGCATGACCATTTGTATCTACAATTGTCCATAACAGATGTGTGTGTGTGTGTGTGTGTTGTATTAAATGTATAAAAAGCAGCTATAAGCACTCTTTTTATAGTCAGAAGAGGAAGAGAAAGGGAAGAGGTGTGCCAAGAGATCAAGGGGAAATATAGTTTATCTGCTGTTGATATATTATTCAAACTAGCTCATGCCATGAATGTTTAACAAGTATTCTGGAATTAAACATGAGTTTTTGTTCTGTTCCCTGTTTTACATAGTTGATGGCCAACATTGTTGGGGTGTTTTGCATTTGGTAGATTTGCCTGTGGTATTTACCAGTGTTTCTTTTTTACCATTACAGTTGTATATAAGTTATCCAAAAGAAAAGTTGATGATGCATTGAAGATGTTGCATGCTATTCTTTATGGGAGGAGGGGGAAGGTGAGGGCGATACTATGATTATTTTTTCTAGTATTCTTTTGTTTTGATTCCCTGATAATGATTTTATGCCTTGAGCACTGTGATTGCATTGCCTGTTTGTTTTAGCGTTGGTTTGAATTTATGAGATGTTAACTGTGTTTTAATTAGCAGAATCATCATATTAAAGGGAATATTTCTCAGTTTTCGGGCTTTATGTGGGGTAATAATGAGGTAAGCTTCCAGCCATTGGAAAATGAGCTATTTGTTTTTTTACATTTCAAAGCATGCAGTTTGCAGTGGTTTCCTTTTTTTTTTTTTGAGAAGATTGCCAGTAGTTTCTTCTGTGTAGTGTGTTGTTGTTGGGTGTTTTATGAATGCATTTTATCATGGTTATTGTCTGACTTTGCAACTGAAATGATGTAGGAAAAACAAAGAAACAAGATAAGAGAGAAGCTTGACAAATGTGTCAAGTCCAGGTTGCTGGATTTCTGTGAACTACTTGATGTACCTGTTGCAAAGACCACAGATAAGAAGGTCAATAATTGTCTTGTCCTACATGCCTGTCTCTTTGTGGTGGTTGCACATCTCATTAGTCATTATATAACCTATGTTGTAAATCAATGTTTCTCTTATGCAAGCATGTTCATTTGCAGGAAGAACTTGTTGTGAAGCTGTTGGAATTCATGGAGGCTCCACATGCTACAACAGAAGTTTTACTTTCTGAAAAGGAGCAGGTTTAGTTTTGCCAATGGAAATTCTGAAAATATGCTTTGATGTTTAATAAGCAAATTTCCTTTTTCCTGAGTATCTACCAAAGTCTGCTTTTCACATTTCAGTCAAGCAAAAAGCGTAAGAGGATTATTAGGTCTTCTGGAAAATCTCCTAGTTCGTCACTGAAGGGCTCGGTGAAGGTTTTATCTATCCTTGCATATAATGATTTCTTGTGTGTGTTTGAGTTTAGTATTGGTTTCTGCAAATGAAATTGATTTACTGGTTGGATGATAGCTTTGGCTTTTGGAAATCTTGTTTGACTGGGGATGGCATGATGAACATTAGGGATTTATCTGGAACCGTTTTGAGTTGGTCACCCATCTTAAATTTAGTCTCATTATAATAACCCGACAAAAAAATTTGTTTTGGATCCGGACCCGGACCCGAAAGGGAGGCACCACCTCCCTTGTCTTTTGAAGACAGTGAGGCAGGGGTTTCAAAGAGTACCCCCGCCCCCTTCTTCCTCTCTCGTTCTCTCTCCCCGACTCGGCTCTGCACTCTCTGTCGCTGGAGACCTCCCTCCGACGCCGTCGTTGCTGCCACCTGCGACCTCCCTCCACCGTCGCCGCTGTCGGGCATCTCCTTCCCTCTCTCTGCTGCGAAGGCGTCGGCGACCCACCACCACCGCCTTCCTCTCCGGCGACCCCAGGTACGCTTTCACCTCCCCTATTTTCTCTTCCTTCCGCCTCCTCTTCCACTTCTTCTTCTCGGTGAGGGGTCGACCGACAGGGGGGCAGAGCCCCCTGCCGTCGCCTCTCATCAACAGGGGGTTACCCACTGCCTTTCTCAAGATTCGTCCGACAGGGGGGGGGGGGGGGGTTGAGCCCCCTGTCGTTGGCAGGGGGACTCCTCCCAGCCTCTCTCTCTTTGGGTCGACTGACAGGGGGCAGAGCCCCCTGTCGTCGCCATTTGCCGGCAGGGGGCTCCGCTCCCCCTGTCCCTCTTGTTTTGCCGGCAGGGGGCTCTGCTCCCTATCACTTGCTGTGTCGGCAGGGGGCTCCGCTCCCCCTGTCCCTCTTGTTTTGCCGGCAGGGAGCAAAGCTCCCTGTGTCGGCCCACCTTTTCGACAGGGGCTTCCGCCCCTTGCCTTTTGTGGATTTCTCGGCAGGGGCAGAGCCCTTGCCTCTTCGTGGTTCTTTCGGCATGGGAGGGGTCGAGCCCCTCCTCCCTGCTCCCTGCGTTTCATGTCGGCGGGGGAGGGTCGATACCTCCCTGCACCATCATCTTCTCCTCTCAGTCTCCAGGAAAAGGGGTTGCGCCCCTTTCCCTTTGCTCGCTGATATCCGGGAAGGGGCGTAACCCCTTCCCTTTGTTTTCCCATTCGACAGGGAAGGGGCCCAACCCCCTCCCTATTCTCTCTCTTCTTGTTTGACAGGGAGGGCTGCGACCTCCCTCCTTGCTCTCTCTTGCTGGCCGATCGGAGGGCACCAGCCTTTCGGCACCCTCCGCTTAGTGAGGTCAGGGAAGGGGCGCAACCCCCCCTTCCCTTCTCTTTTTCTTCTTTTGACCTGCCGATAGGGGCTATGCCCTTGTTGACACCTTCTTTTCGAGCGGGCTGGCAGAGGCGACACCCCTTTGTCGCCACCTTTCTTTATGGTTGGAAGGTAGGGATGATGCCTTTGCCGCCCCTGCCTTCGTTTGTTGTTCCGACAGGGGGGCTCCGCTCCCTCAAAGACTGCTCCAAATCGAAGCATTTGGAAAGATGTGATTGACTGGTTTTGCTCGCCTTTTTGGCCTATCTCGGATGATCCCGAATTAGGAGTTTAAGTGAACTTCTTAGCGGGTGTTCTGTTGAGAAACCCGTATCCCGTCTATCGAGGGAAGTATCGAGTCATGCAAGACATGTAGATACCCCGATAGCGGATGCGATTCGAGATAATCACATGCATAATGTTGGCACAAGGTACTGCTGTTGCAAAAGATAAAGTAAAGTTGATAAACTTTACATCTTTGTTAAACACTCCTGTTGAGGCTTCTATTGAGGAGCTATACCCTCTTCATCCTAGAGTACTTGTAGTCGTGCACGACACGTCTAGTACTGCGATGATCAGATGAGACGATCGTGCGACCTTGAACATCGCTAAATGCAAAATGCATTTAATCACATAAATGACCTCACATTCGCCTTCATAGGCAAGATGCTCGAGTGGTTTAAAGACCACAACATAGGATGAGCCGTTAGTTAAGCAACCCCTAACGCACCCATTCGCTTCTGGTTGTTCTGTCAAGGGAGAGGACAGAGCGGTACAAAACTCCAATGGACAAGTTGTTAACAACCACCCTACGGGCATTTGATCCGGCCTCTCCAGTCATTGGAGTTAGGGGAAATGGGCTATATTAGTTAGCTTAACTCTTATACAGAAGTTGGATGCATCCGTGGCACAACCTCCTTTGGGGAATCCTCTCTCGGCTAAAGCCGACCCTTTAGGAGCGGAACCAACTAGCTATTCGGGTTATTGAAAATATATAGAATAACAGACGCCCAAACTAGTCTTAGTTGTTTTTACGTTTTGCCTGCGCGTACCCGCAGACCAGTAATTATTGAAACATAAGGTCTGTTCACACTGGTCGTTGGGTCATGAGATTTGCTTGCACTACTGATTCGCTTGCACTACTGATTCACTTGCTTGCTCAGTAGTTCAGTATGCTACTCGTTGAGCTGTGCACACTTGTCAATGCGTTACTCTAGTTAGTTAAACTGCTTATGCAGTTATTTGCAGAGTAATAAGGAGCTTCTCATACTAGTTAAATGCTTATAATTATAGCATTATGACAATTGTTACATATTAGCATGCGACTTGCTTTATTTCTTGGTCGAACTGTTTGGTGCTTATTGTAGCGTAACATTTGTTGACTTGCATCTCTTATGATTGATGTGATTGTATACAACTCGTAATCTACGAACTGGTGACAACTAGGATTGATGTGACCGCTTGTCTTATAAGCTGCTTACATATTGTGATACAACTGCTGTTGTATGATTGCTTATGAATGGCTTGTGATGCAATGGTTTATGCCTTACGGTTAATTTAATTACTTGTTGATGGACTGGGCCATTTTATGGTAATTATATGTTTTACGAGCATTGTTATTAGTGCTTGTCTTATTCAGTTGATTTGTTTGGCTGACGGGTAGAGTTAGTACTCTTCGCCCATAGAATCAATTGGATTGCCATATCTGCGCGTTCTCATGTGTCGTTTACGCATGCTTTGATAGCCCATTTGAGGATTGCAATATTCCTTGTGGCAACAATACGATGCGTAGGATTATATGCTTTTGTGTGAAGTGATACGATGCGTATGCTAATATACATGCTTGTGCCCATATTGTGGCTACTGACCCAAGAGTGGTCAACTGTTCGGAGCAGTCGATTGTATAGATGCGCGTATCATCGAGTAGGGTGTTTGTCGAGGACCTGATCTCCAAAGGATTATCTGCGGTGGCGTATATCATCAAGACCAGATACCCGGCTAGAGTGGTAGATTCTTTGAGGATGTATACTGTCCACGAACGGGTAGCCGCATAGGCGGTGAACTCCTGTGAGGAAGTGTATGGTCCAAGACCAGGTATATCATCTAGGGCAGAATTCCTTGTGAGGTTATACATTTCTCAGATCAGGTGATCCGGCGTTGATCTTATTGTTTGTATTAGTGGATATCGACCCTGAGAGCGGTCATTTGTGTTGATACGCGTATCACAATGATTTTTATTGGATATGGCAATTGTTGGGGACCGGTCTCCCAAAGGTTTCGATGTGAGGTTATACATTTCCCAGATCAGGTGACCCGGCTAGAGTGAGAGATCTCTGTGAGGATGTACACTGTCCACGAACGGGTAGCCGCAAAGACAGTGAACTCTTGTGAGGAAGTGTAGGGTTCAAGATCAGGTATACCCTCTAGGTCGGTAATTCCTTGTCCGGTCGTATATCTCTTGGATCGAACGATTCGACGTGGATCTTGTGTTTTTGTTTACCATAAAAAGTTGTGGTGTGCTGTGACGATCTTCTGAGATTGTTTGTGATAGCCAACTATGAATTCATAGTTTCAGCTTTTTGTTTTAGCAAGATTACATGCATGACTTAGGTGTGAGAATCAGATCACTAGCTATTTGAGTTAGTGATCATGTTTTGGACCTTCTACGGAAGGGTGAGCTTTTCTGAGAGAGTATGACGCCTTAGTGAGTCATAACCGGTGATAGTTAACCGCGTAAGACTTTGAGAGATGAGAATAAATTAAGGTTGTTCAGGACAAAGCGTTTCTTAGAAGTAGTGAGCGATAAACGATGTCTTGATGGTGATTAGATGCAGCGACCTCATTCTAGGAACGAGAACAAGCTAGTTGCGTGGTGGTTCACATCCTACGATCAATTGAATCGTATGTTGCGTTTGTCAGTTGCACTGCTTACTTGCTTTGAACTGCTTATTGTTTGCACTACTTACGCATTTGCACTTCTTACGCGCTTGTACTACTTACTCGCTTTCACTACTTATTCGCTTGTACTACTTACACGTTTGCACTATTTACCTGCTTGCATTGCTTACCTGTTTAATTGCATATCTGCTTTAAACTGCGTAACCTACTGAATTAAATGTACTTAATTCAGTTTCTTGTAGTCTTTTTTGTGCACCTACTAGTTTTTCGCGAAATTAACCCATTCTATGGGGGAATGTGATGATTAGGTACACTATGGGCGATGACGCAATTGCAAGATGACTTCAAGACTTCTTCTTCCTGCTCATAGCTCGCGTCCTGGACGCTTGAGTTTGTATCGGATTTCCCTTAGGATATTCAAATCTTGTGAATTTTGGTTCTTTTAGCTAACATGCCCAAAGTGTTCAGCTTGCCTTATGATTTATCAAAAGAAAAATCTTTCGCTGATTTCATAAACAAACTCTAAAGTAAAAAGATATTTTTAGTCTCTTGCTTGTTTTTCTGAAAAGGTTCGCAAGTTTGAATTTTGGGGCGTTACACTCATGCGCAGTGTGATTGCTTATCATGTTTGAGTCAAATTTGAATCTGTTGATTGTTACACCACAAATATGCTACACTTAGCCCTCTTTCTTGTTTGCCTTTGAATGTTTGGACCCTCGTAAACTCTACATTTAGTCAATGTCATTTTTCATGATGAAGTTTATCTTATCACCCAATGCCTGTTTTGATTAGATTTCTGATACTGTATCCTAGTAACATATTTAGAAGGCTCTTTGTTTGGTTACAATTACTCCAAAACGTGAACATAGTCTCACCAAGCTGGGCCATGCCATCCGCCCTCGTACTAGTAATGTGCTGGTGTGTGTGCGTCTCTCTCTCTCTCTCTCTCTATATATATATATATATAGAGAGAGAGAGAGAGAGAGAGAGAGATAGAGAGAGAGAGAGAGAGAGAGAGAGAGAGAGAGAGAGAGAGAGAGAGAGACCAGTGGATTAAGTGGCCACGTGGGGAGTATGAGGAGGGACGAGTAGATTGCGTCGTGTAGTACTTGCATTGGATTTTTATGACTTTGAGCTTCGTTTTACTTTTTGTCAGATCTAAAAGGTAGGATCCTTAACTAAAGTTTTAGAATATTATTCATGTTGTAGGATAGGAATCTAAATGCTAAAAATTGCATTGTATTGCCTATATCAATGTGCATTGCAGGTGCGTAGCAGTGCAAAATGCGCGATGCTTAATGCTAAGCATCGCATGCGGCTTAAAATGCCATGCGAAAAGAAATAAGAAAAATGCAAATGGAAAACATGCAAATGGGTTAAAAAACGAAAGTAAATTACATGTGATGCAAGTGTATCACATGTTATTTACTTTCTTGGATTCAACACTTTCCTGCTCACACACTCACTTAGTTTTGAATATCTAAGACTGTTTTGTTGGAGTTTGGGGATTGTGCTGAGCATAATTTGAATGTATATTAATAGTAGTGCTTTTATTTTTGTAGTTTGGAGAGCATGCTAGTCATTGTTGTAGTTAGCGGGATGTTAGAGTGTGTTTGCTGCAAGTACACGTTTGACATTGTTGTGATATGAATGACTAAATGTATTGCAATGTTTGACATAACTATTCATGCCTGTACGAAGTTATTTTTGATTTGATTATGCATTCTATGTGAAATTGTATCATGAAAACATGTTTAAAATGAATGTATCATGTTTGTGAATGTGATTTCATCTTTCTAAATATCCTTGTGATGTGTGTAAATATGATGTGACAGTGTTAAACAAAAATATTGAATTATTAATGCATGCATAGTAGTTCATGAAATTGTATTTTATGTTAAACATGTTTGTGGTAGAGAGAAGAAGAAAATTTACGCATTAATTTAAACAAAAAATTGCTCATCAACAATCACCAAACAATAATTTCTAACATATTTGTAAACTACAACAACGTGTTAACCAATTCAACACAAGCAACAAGCAAAATTAAGACTTTATGATGTACAATATTCAAATCATAGCAAACCAACAAGGAGAAATCAATCATTTCATTTTTATTAACTTAGAAAAATGGAACCTACTTTGTAATTTAATCTGAATGTTTTAAAAATTATTTTTGATTGACAATAGTTTTCTTGTAGGTGAATGACATCATATATATATATATATTACATCCACCATCAACGTATGCATATGTATGTATTTATTATATTAATAAATATTGTAATATACAAGTTACCATGAATTACATTATCATAAACATTGTAATTCTTAATTATTAATTCATACTGTAATCATTACTTTATAGGAGTCATACCTTCTGCAGATGGTTGAATGATATGGCGGTGACTCCACTCAGCATCTGCCTTTTGATCCTGCAGCATGGGTCAATCAGTGAACACAAAAAATGTCGTGTGTTCGGGTTGGGAGTAATATGAACAATACAAAGTTGTTGCCTTCTCCATTCAGGGCTCTAAGACTTCTCCCGCCAACATAAACTCTCAGCGTCCGATTGACCCTGTTATTTCTTGGGATGGTGTACTCCAACTTCTTTAGGGCATAATGCGTGACTTTTTACGTGAAGCCGTTTCCAACTTTGTCCATAATGAGTTGTGCAAACTTTGTTTGCCTTCAACATGAGCTCCGATGCCTGTCAGGTACATATAATGTTTATTTTGATACATATCTAAAGTTTCATGCCATTAGTTTTATGTTGTTAGATTTTAATACATATATGCTTATAATATTTCTTTATGATTATATTAGTTGAATTTGACTATTCTTTAATATGTGAATTTTATTATACTTTAATATAGTAACTGTGCACAACACATAATTTGTATCCGGTAATAGAATACTTACATCAGAGTTTAGGTTGAAGATTAGAAGTGTGTATCAGTCATTAGTACTAGTAATATAAAGAATTGGTATTGGATATAGCTATTACCACATTTAAGCTAATTCGATTAACAGTAAGATTCAGATTCAGATGTACAAGAATTATATATAAAAAACTAATTTGGAAGCCAACTTTTTAAGTATTGTTTTTGAAACAGTACTATGCTCATTGTGTTTTGCTTGCCTTCTTTAAGTATAATTTTAGACTTTTTTGCTGTGCGTTTAAGTTCCTAAAACCTTTTTCAATAGTTGAAAAAAAATTCAAGTTACAAAATTCATTCTTATCATTACCCATTAGTCTTCACACAATAATATGCTTCGCTTTTGACATGTAATTTGAGGTAAGAGATTCTATCTGGTTATTGTTTTTTTTTTCATTGGCATTCTTCTTGATTATTGTTGGAATTGGAAGATACAAAAAGATTTTTGTTTCTTCTCTTTAATTTTAATAACTTTGCTTATATGCCATTCTTTCTTCGTCATTCTTGTGTCAAGTTTACATATGTTTCTGTTCTATTTTATGTTGATTTCTTTTTTCGGAATCATTTATTTAATTGTTTATATGGAGTTTTATATGTTGAAGTAATATTGGGTTGGTCTTTTGGTAATAGTTTCGTTCTGACTGAAACATTCTATTCTAATATATGCTTAAATAATTTATTCTTTGTTCAGAATGAGTTTATCAAATGCCAACATCATGAAGCCCTTAGTAATCATCCCCAAAATGGGGGAGAAAAAAAAGCAAAAGTATGGCCATCAACATATGCACTTTTAACCTCTGATGTGTTGCCATGAGTATTGGGCAGGACATTGACACAACCTCAACTCAGAATCTCATGGCCAATTGGCAATGACTATCAACTGAGAACCTCAACTAATATTTTTAGGGAGTGTACATGTACTGTTTGTTATCCTCTTAATTCTGTTAATGTCCTTCATTTTATTCTTAGTCTATATGTCATTTAATCATGTTACTTTGATTGCCTAGATTAGGTGCATTACATATAATTTATTTCATTATATTTTGTTTATCAATACTAACATTTCAGTTCTCTTGTAGGATGCCAGAGATGATCAGCATAGAGGAGCTGATGGAGGCATGGATGTATGGGCAGATCGAGACAATAAAGAAGATGATGGTCCGAATCTTGGCGAGGAGTAGTTTCATGTGTTGAATTTGTTTATATACTTGTTTCAAACAAAACTCTTTGTATATGTTCACTTATTACTAATTAAAACTTGACTAAAATTATTCTGGGTTGTTAAATTTGTTTCACTTATAATTTGTGTTAAATTTGTTTTACCTACTTTGTATATGTATTTTTTATGTGTACTTTGTTTTTATACACAACTTATCTAAATTGTATAATAAGATTTTTTTTTCGATATTTATATTTCAAACAAATTTTTTTTTATTTTTATTTTTAAATTTTGTGACGGATATTATCTGTCGCTAATATTTAATGTTGTTTTTTTTTAAGAAATTCAGTCTAAAAAATGGTGACTTTATTTGGTGATGAATAATATCCATTGCAAATTTAGCGACATATATTTATCTGTCTTGAAAATTGAATTAGTCGATGTTTTGTGACAAAATTTAATCTGTCGCTAAATTGGCGATGAAATTTAGAGACATAAGTATTCGTTGTTAAATTTTCGCGATGAATTAACGATAAATATGTATCTGTCGCAAAACCAAATCAATGCTTATTTAGTGACGGACTCACGATAGATCATGACATTCACTAATCTGTCGCAAAGTAGCGATAAATCAGTTCTGATGCTAATTAGCGACCAAGGAATCGCGATGGACGCTATCCATCGCTAATCCGTCGACAAACAGTTCAACGTTGGATTAGCGTCGGATAATGTTCGTTTCTAATTCGCAGAATTTTTTTAGTATTTACATCTACCACTTCCTTTCAAATTTGTATGCTGAATTGAAGAATTCTAAAGATGTTCCTTTTCTTAGCAAAATCCTAGATTTGCTTTTGAAGTTGCCAAAACATATGGTTCTGAGTAGTGTTGTGAAAAGCGTTGAGGAGTAGCGAGGCACTCCACCAAAATATGAGGTGAGACGTAAAACGTAAGCCTCAAAGCTTTTTTTTAAACTTTAAGAAACTATAAAAAATATCTAAAATTATAAATAAATAACAAAATCTTTATTGATGAAGCTACAACCAACATGAAATAAAAAATCTCAAATAAATACTGAAAAAATATGAGATTAACATGTAAAAGTAACATTAATGCAATAACTTGATCTATATAAGTATCTTAAAAATAAAACATGAGCATTCATTAAATTAAAAATTAACATTAACAACAAAATGCATCTTAGCATTAACAATACAATGTCATAATTACAAAATGCATGTTCGCATTAACAATCAAATGCTATTATATTTGTCCAAAACTCTTCAAAATGAATGTTAACATTCACAATTGCAATTGAAAGGCCTAAAAAAACATATAGATGACCATAGCTATATGATATGAATTTGGGCCCATGCTCTTCTTGTGTCTCATCATCATCAATATCTAATTCTTCAATATCATTATCTGAGGAATCCATATAAATAGGTTCTCCTTCATCTTCATTCTCCAACTCTTCATTATCTGCACTTTCTTCCTTCACATCCTCGGTCACTTCTTTTGCTTTTCTTTTTCTTGCAATAAAAAATAATATATTAAATACTTATTTTATGTAATTAAAAAATATATTTATATTCATAGTAAGGTAAAAGGAATTTAGCTTTGCTTCGATCTCTTGAAGACCTATCTTGTCTAGAACCAGTTTGTGAATCATGAGGTGGAGTAACTTTTTCAATAGGCACATGCTCAACGATATTTATGTCTAAGTTCGGATCCAACCATGAATCCTCCAACCAATTGGGATCACTAGGTAACACTGAATCTTTCTTCTTCACAATGCACTCATCGTCTGAGTTTATATGATCTAGACATATAGGGTCTTTGATAGCCTTCTTCCTCGTATTTCTCTCTTAATTTCATATTGTACATTACAAAAACTAAAGAATTCATCTTCTCTTGTTCAAGTCTATTCATTCGTTTTGTATGCACTTATAATTTCAAATCATTGATAATCAATTATAAGATAATTATATTTATAAAAATATATTTCACAAATAAAATACAAAGTCAAAAACCAATGAGAAAGTACTCTAATTCCTTTCAGAGCCCGATGCACTGCATGTCAAACTTAGAATTCAAATTACAAAATTAATCAACTTAGGTTTTTTGTGCCCAAATGAACTCCACCAATCAGTTATTTTCAAATAAAACAATACAAAATTGATAAAAACATTAAGAATGTCATATTTAACCAAAACATACAAAAATATTAACAAATAACATAATTGCAAACTTTCAAGACTTTTTAATTTTTTTGTTGTAACAATTGCCTCTTTACCAAACAACCCTTTTGCCTCTTTAAATGCATCAATTTGTGTTGTAATTTTCAACCGAACATTTGCATCAGAAACCAATTTCTCAACACAATCATAAAAGCCACTCATAACTTCTCCATTCGGATTGAAGTTGTCAGCATAATGAAAATTTGGATTTAAATAATAGGCAGTTGCATGCAAAAGCTTATGAAGTTGCAAGTCTCATTGTCTATCAATGATATCTCAAATAGTTTTATATTTTCTTTCAACCTTGTCAAAGTTTGAAGCAAATTTTTCCTTTGATCTATCCATTGCCTCATATAAAAATCCCATATCAGGTTCATTTGCATCAACTAATCACAACACTTTCACGAGAGACAGTGTAACTTTAATTATATATGATATGGCAACTTAAAACTTATGATAATTAAGAACAATATAAGAAATGTTCTTAGCATCTGATTTCTTATAGTAATTAGATGATCTAAAATTTGAAAATAAGAACATCAACTTCAAATCTTTCTTATAATATTCAATACTATGAAGCATGGGATATGTTGTGGCAAATCGAGTGATGGCTGGGAGTAGAAGTTTTTTTTCTTTGTTAACTTTCTCCTATAAATATATCTTGTAAATTTTTTTGCTCTTTTCACTGTATTTTTAAAAATTGATATCTTTTCAATATCTTTTAATATAAGATTCAATCAATGCGCCACACATGGTGTCCAAAAACATGTTTTTCCTGCTGTTAATATATTTTTAGCTGCCACATAATTTGGTGCATTATCTGTAATGAGTTGCACAACATTACTTTCACCAACTTTTTTAACTTCTTCAAACTACTTACACAAATTTGCATGAGTTTTTTCTATGTCGCTAATGTCAACTAACTTTAAAAATACTGTCCTAGGTGAGCTGTTCACAAGAAATTTAATTTTGTTCTTTTTTTATCTGTCCAACCATCTGCCATAATGCTTCAACCAATCTTTGACTATTTCTTTTTGATTTTTTTTAAAATTTCGTGAGTATAATCTACCTTATCCTTCAAAATTCACGTTCTGATCTCGTGATAAGATGACGGTTTGAACCCTCACCCATAATTTGCAATAGCTTTTATCATTGCACCAAAATATGGACTGTTGCAAAGATAAAATGATAAGACATTTAAATTAAAAAATCTACCAATGACACGACATGCATTTTTTTTCCATCCATTTTGAAAGCAGTGTTTATTGTAGTTTGCGGTGCTTCTTTGTTCACAAAGAGGTCCATAAGATCACTTGTACTTGTTTTTGCATCACTACATGATCCATTTGTTTACATTATCTCTTGTTGATGATTCAAAATAAACACTCCTCATGATATATCAACTTGTTTTGTTCTTTTTTGTTTTTTTTGTTTTTTGTTTTTTGCTTCTGATCCCTTAGATGATTTTGAAAAAAATCTTTTCACATCAGGTGAAATCGATTCACACATGCCTACACCATGTTTTTGTGCTAACTAAGTTTTGCTTTAACCTATAGATACCTCATGTAGTCTGTTTATGACAGTAATTGCAATTTACATGTCCTATGAGTTTGAGATCTTTAGTGGGATTTGAAACTTTAGTTTCATGATCCCATCCTACATCTTTTCCCATTTAACTACAAAAATGCATATAAAAATATATATATTAACACAAAAAATTAGATTTATATTCAATAATAATCAATATATACAACTTGAAAACTAATTAAATAACTTAAAAATTATCAAGAAAACCATCCCATTATGCAAATAACATTTAAAAGAGTGCTAATTACTTGCACAAACACAACAAAACTTATTTATTGCTAACCATGTTCTAGTGACAGGGTTTTCTTGTAGATCATGAACTTCTGATTGAAATCCACACCTCTAAGTTTATGAAACTAGATGCTTTTGGCTCTGAAAATACATATTTTATACATGAATTTCAGTAATGGTGAAAAGACCTATATTTAAAATGTCCTATGTGCCCGTGCTAGGTTCAAGCAAGCCAATATATCTTATAACAGATGCACCCCAAATCCGATGAGAAATATCTTTGCTATATCTGTTAAACAAGGATGCATTCATCAATGTCTGCCATTACAATATCACTATTATACATCTGCAGAAGTTGGTTTGACGTCAACTTATTGTGGGTCTTCTTCTTCCACCATTTGTATGGTATTGCGTGGGTTCAAAATGATGAGTTGTGGAGCCTGATTCAGAGTTTTTGCCCTTGCAGAAAGGGGGGTTCGGGGGCCGCCCCAGGCTGGGGATCGTGGGGGGCAGCGGCCTCGAGACGAATTTTTTTCTTGGACTTATGTTTGAGACCCGATTATACTTTCTACATTGACAATACTGTCTCTTTTGTCCTTCCAGGAAGGGTATAATATATAATGTTGGACAATAAACAGAAGATAAAAAAAAACTACTTCCTGCAAAAATTATCATTTAAGTACACCAACAAAGTCAAGCAAGTGATCGTCCATAACATAAAATGGAAATGATTTTCCACATTAACTAAAAAAAGAATAAATAAACCCAAGAATTATACTGGTTAACTATGATACATTCATACAGTATTACCGAACAACCAAATTATCATTTTGAAGCAAGTTTATTAACAACAAAAGTAGAATCGTTCCACTTTCTACAACTTCATGCTTTCTTGAATTAAAAAAAAATAGAAAAAATTTAAAAAAAGATAAACATTGTACATCTATCTGTGCATGAACTGCAACATTTTCTTAATTAGAATAGTTGAATGCATCATATGAAAACAAAGAGTGACAAAATCCATAACATGCCATCATAAAAATGAGAAAAAAAATAGAGGGGTGAAAAAAATAAAAATGAAAAAAGAGAGAGGGGCGACTTTATCATGCGCGAGAGAGAGGATGTTGTATCACGAGAGAGACGCGAGAAGAGATAAGAAGAAGAAGAGGAGAATGAGAGAGCAAAAAAATCCGTACCTGTTTTGGGGCTCCACCACTCAAGAGAGAATGTTGTGAGTTTGTGAGATCCGTGAGGGAGAGAAGGATCTGAGAAAAAACAGAGATATGGGGTGAGAAAAAAATAAAAGCACATAAAGGGGTCGGTAGGGCTTTGTTTAAGCCCTAATTTTTTGGTCGAATGAGGGTTTTGACCCTCATTTGACCAAATAAATTGAGGCGTGTACTCCTCCGTCCGAGGCACGCCTCGCCTCGAGACGTGCACCTCAAGGCCTATGTGGGACACGCCTCAAGGGTATTGCACTTTACACATGTGCCTCAAGGCATGAAGCCCCGCGCCTTGAGGCAAGCCATGCTTTTTGCGGCTTGAGGCACATTTTTAATAACACTGCTTCTATGTATTGTTCATGCTTTAAAATGCACTGCGACTTCTCTCCTGCATAATAGACAGCAGTTCTCTGTGCTGCCATATGTACATAATTCACACACTATTTGATTCGTATCATATATAATCTATATTTATGCACCACATGAGTCCACACCAGAGTTACCAGAAGCTTCTTAGGTAGGTGGGAAGCTCGCTTCCCGGAAACTCGCTTCTGAAGCGCGATACTCCTCACTTTCGAAACTTCATGGGAATCTCGATTCCCCCACGCTTCTTCTTTGCTTCCCACACACATGGTCTATGCTTCTTATATGCTTTTCTCACGTTTTTTTTTCATGTTTTTCATGTATTTTCTCACGCTTTCACTTACTTTCCATGTACTTTCTTTAAATTAGTAACCATCGTTGTTAGATTTTAACAAATTTTTTAACTCTTTTACTGAAAAATCATGAAATATAAGAATGATCAATTTTATTTTAGTTTTTATTTGTTTCTTGTTTGATTCCTATTCAATTACCATATTGCTTCATTTTTTTAATATTTAGCTTTTAAATTGATACTTCGCTTCCCGCTTCCTATAAATTTTAAAGTGCCTCGCTTCTCGCTTCCGCTTCCCATATCGTTTCCTGCTTTCGCTTCCTAGTTTGGCAACCTTGGTCCACACTGAGTTTTGTGCATATATTATACCTTTACTAGTATTTTTATCCATGGAACATGGGTTTTGGGGGTGCTAATGGAATATTTAATTGGTTTTTCACTGCTTGTATTTGATCTTTGTAAAATGAGCTACTTGGCATTGTGTAGTTATCATATATGTGAAACTTATTTGAGATTTGGTTTATTCATTTAAGGAAAACACACATTGTTATGAAATCCATACTCCTTTACTGTTATGGTTTTCTTTTCATGTTTCCCTTTTGGTTGTCTTCTTTGCTAGTTGAACCAGGTTAGTTAATATCTTTGGATATTTCTAAAATCTTGTCATATCAAGGTGTTATTTGATACTTTATATTTTTAGGATTAGTATACTGTAACAGGTCCCATTTTAGTGCTGTTGAGGATGTTGCACTTGCACTCTCTGCTCTTTAACTGTTGTGATAGCGGTCTAATGCTGGCCTGTAGTTTGTACTTCTCTTTTACCTGCTTCGAAGGAATTTATGAAACATGACTTTAATTCCATGGAGGCAGGATGCTGTTTGTAAATGATATATAGTCCATGGTGGGGGCTGTTGGAAGTTCAAACGTTGAAGATTGTTGTCAATCTTCAGCTCCTGTCAAAGAAAAGGAAAACCAATCTTCCTCTACTAGGTGCCACTAAGCGAAAAAATCTGTTGGCCTTCATATGTTGTCTCAACAGCTCAGATTCATAGATTCATATGTGAGGCATTAGTAGGCTAAGCGTCTTTCCCCAATTATGGCTGACCCCTCGGACTTTATAGTTGATTGTGCATAAAAGATTCTTCTGGTTTAGGTGATGTACTGAATCTGCTAAATTTTCATATTCATATCACCTTGGTCTGTGGTTGTTATGTGCATGCTCAAATGAGACTAGCTTGCGAATGTGTATGTGCTTACTTGTGTGCATGCTGGAGTGAGTGCAGTTTTGTTGTAATTGTTTTTATTTAAACTTCTATTTCTACTTCCATAGACTATGATATTGGGCAAATTTTAATAGTTATAGTAGCAGAAAATGTTATTGCCAATGATTTTGAAAGTGGTGACAATGTCTTATGACCAGAATCAACACCAAAAATTTGCATCTCCATTTATTTTGTGGGAAGTGTCATATTACAACAATTGTTGATGTGGGTTGGATTTCTGGATGTATGCCTGGGTTGTTTATTTTGTTGCTGCATATATCATGTTTCTTGCTGGACTATTATTTTGAGAGTCGTTAATAATTGATTGTATTGCTTCCTGCAGAGGCAGAAGAAGAAAGAGGATACTCCAAAAGCAAAAAGAAAGAAGAGTACAACAAAAGAAGTCAAAGAAGAAGATGGCAGTGATGAAGATGAAAAGGAGGAAGCTGAGGTAGAAAAGGAAGATGACTCTCCTGTGGTTGATGAAGATGGTGCTGCTCAACAGTCTGATGAGAGTGGTGAGGAAGGTGAAGGCGAAGAGAAGTCAGAGGGTGAGGATGTAAAAAATGACAAGAGTTCCAAGAAAGTCTCAAAAGGATCAGCACAGAAGACTGTCACAAAGCAAGCTGCAAATCCAAAGAATGTCACCCCTTCAAAATTCCCCAAAAGTCCTTCAAAATCTCCTTCAAAGGGCAGGAAGACAGAGGAGAAGCCTGACTCTAAGGCAAAGGTTTTCTCAAGGAAGAAGAATGATGATAAAAACAAAGACAAGTCCTCGACTCAAAAAAAGCCCTTATCCAAAGAAAAGACAGGTAATACAGTGGCTCCATTGTTTCTGCTTTTAGTTGGCCATATCCCGTCTGCATTTTGTATATTGCTTGCTTGATTTGGGTCAACCTTCATTTTATTGGTTCATTAGTTGGCTCTGCATTTCTTATTGATTGATTCAACTTCTTCATTCCCTTTGATTTACATGGTGGAGTTGTGGTCTAGTTGTCTAACTATGTGATCCATTTATTCATGTCCATGATTAAGTTGATTGAAGCCACTATGCATGACTGTGATAACTTGAGTCTGAATCCATAATGTTGCATTTAATTTGAGTTCAAGTTCTTGGACAACTTTACTAGATACTGTCCGTGGTTGAATAAGTTTCTGCATGTATTTGGTGGAAGATCTTCCCAAATATAACACAAATGCATCTTCTAATTGTTTGATCCAGTTGAACCTTACTGTTTTTGTTGGATTTTGAAAGGCAAAAACATTGCCGAGGCAAAAGATGAACCACACAAGAAGGATAAAGCTGGTCCTACTGAAGAGGAGCTTAGGAAGGCGATCTGTGACATTTTCAAGGATGTAGATTTTAACACTGTAAGAACGTTGGCCTTTTTTTTTTTCCAAGAGTGCATATTTTTTTCCATTTTTTTCTTGGCCATTACTTTACATGTAATTTTTACTTTATTTTTTTCAGGCAACCTTCACAGACATTCTCAAACAATTAGGTGAGTACTTTCCACTCCCTCCTCCCTCTAGGATAACAATCCATTTAACTGATGCTACTCAGTGATGATGAAATCCTCTAAATGAGATTGCCATTTTTTTTCTTGATGAGAACTGGAGAAACTATCCCTGGAGTAAAAGCCCTCTCCTTGCTGGTCGACCTTGCCAGGCTTCGGTTGCTTCTCCAGCGGTGCAAAACCGGGGGCACGCTCCTTGTCCCTAGGGAGTCACCTTGCTTCTGCAATGTGCAAGGGGGATGTTGGCCATGAGAATGGAACCCTGACCACCTGTCTAGTGGCCAAGGCCCCACCTCACTTCACAAAACCCCTTTGGGGCTGAGATGGTGGCTGTTTGATCACCTGGTCTTCTATGTCACATGGACTCTTCAACTAGGTGCCACACCTGCATTGCATCTGCACCCACACCCGATGCGGTCAACCTGACCTTGGGTGCAGTCCCCACACCCAAGTTTTTTGAAAGTGCTGCACCCCCGCACCCACACCCATGTGACATAGCTGGTCTTATATGCTTATTGCTTTTGATCAAGTGGTACAGAGCATGAACCATATGAGATCATTGTTCTAGTGAAGCCCATTCATCAGAAGTCACTGTCTATGATTGTTCCTCATCTTGCATGCCTACTAAACTCACCTTCTTGGTTCAGCTGCTCATTTCAAAACAGACCTAATGCCACGGAAAACAGAGGTGAAAGGTATGATTCAGGAGGAGCTAACCAAACTGGCGGATGAGGCTGCTGATGATGAGGATGAGGATAGTGACGGTGAGAAGGAAGATGATGCATAAACGTCCCATTTGTTTGTACCATGCTGCTTGGAGAGGATGTGTAACTTTTTAGCTTGCTTATCTGAAGGCACTAACTGAGGTTCCTTGCCATCAACTGTTATACCTTATTTATTTCTTTAGAACTATCAAATCAATTTTTTTTTTGAATCAAGTTGAATGGGGACACAACCAATTACCCAAATGTTCAGAATTTCTATGTACAAATAGCATTATATCATACATTTTTTTGGCATGATTCTTGTGGTTGATGCTGCAATTGCTGATTGATTTTTGTTAAATATCCTTAGCGTTTGCTTTTTCGTGTGTCGCTCATGAATGGTGCTAAGAGATTAAATGTAATACACGTTTAATCTGTTTTTTTTCCTTTAAATTTAAGAGAGGTATACACGTTTAATTGTTCTCGTGTCGCTTTAACTTCTAGCTGGTCCCCAAAAGGCTTGATTATAATCTTTCCTATTCGGTTCTCTTTCTATTTTCAGTGCCCATGACTTTTGGTTTTTATGTTATTGAATTAGTCTCTTTTTAGCCCAAGTTGGTATCTGCGGGAGGTTGTGTAGCAGGGCTGGTAAACTAGCCGAACGAACTGAAGAGGGGACGTTCGGGCTTGGCTGGTTTACTAGTGGATTGAGCTTGTGGCTCGTCCCTGAATGAGATGAGCCGAACACTAGCTGGCTCGTGTAAAATATTCCATGTTATTTATACATAGTACATACATTTTCATATATTATACTTGAAAATGTATATAACTTTTTATAAATTAAACTTAATAATTCATATTTTATGTATATATTTTTCATTGATCCTTCTTATATATATATATATATATATATATATATATATATATATATATATATATGATCACTATCGAACTGAGCTGAACACCTTGTCTTTGGGCTTGACTTGTTTAAGCTAAATGAGCTGCTCATGGCTCGACTTGCCAACTATACAAACTGATCATGAATGAGTTTGCGATGAGAGTCTGGTTGGGATGTTTAGATGCCAGCTATTTGATGCCTAATGGATCTTCTAGTTGGATCCAGTCCTTTGCATCCAATTTAAAGTTCATTCCTTTCATTTCCCCCCAATATCTTCCTGAGCTATATTCAGGTAGCCACAAGGCTTTGGATTGAGTACTGAGAAGTGAGATCAAGCTGAAACGGTCTCTGGGATTTGATGTAGTTGCTCTGGTGCAAGTATCCAATGTATTGTCCTGAGCTCAACTGTGTTTCAGCCATTGAGTGTTGAGGTTGTTTTCCGGTTGGTTGGGATTCTAGTGGAATATTCAATTATTGGATATAGAAGAACTGTAGAGAGAGAGAGAGAGAGAGAGAGAGAGAGAGAGAGAGATGGGGGCGTTGACTTGGACTTGGACTCGGTTAAAAGTCTGGGAGGACTGTAATATTGGCTAAGTGTCGGCCAATATCGGACTTTGTGTATGTGGAAATTCAAATAAACGGAAGGTCAAGAAGGTGCGGAAGAATCTTTGGACCAGATTGTTGCCGTACATTAAACATCATTGTCCATTGATGTAAAAGTGTCAATTTTGTGTGGAAGTAATGTCTCCAATACCGATCATGGCTAATCTAAGCCTCAAAATCAACAGTGGTAGTTTATCAGGCGTTATCTGTACTCTGTGGGCGTATCTTGAGGAAGGTTTTCCATTCATGGCTTCAAAATTTTCTTACTTTTAAGTAATTATTTTTAAAGACCGTTGATGCTGTAGCAAGATTGGCATCTAGAGCAGCGAGAATGGACGGTTGAAAACATGACCAAAATACTGTTTATGATGCCGTTTATCACATCAATGAATGGCATGAGAAGGACTCCTGATAGATTGTCGTTAGGGATACCACTGACTCGATCAGGTCTCCAATTGGTATATCTGTCTCAAGCCAGACTTTTGAGTTGGGACTGTTGCCGACTGATAAGTAGTGGTGTCAATGGGTTGGATGTGACCCAATTCTGAAGCATACTGGATCCGGTAGGGTTCAATTTTGGTCATCAAGAGATACAATGAAGTATCGGAGCCGGACCCATAGGATCTGATTGGCATAGGAGAATTTCATACAAGGCCCTGATCCAACCCGGATTTCAATTAAGATCGGAAAATTTTAATATGCAAACATAAAAATTTAATATTTTACTAGGTTTGCTGCCAGTCTGGATTATATTATCTTTGTAAGACCCTGATACGGTTTTTGTCAATGGTAGATCTGGTACAGCACCTCAGAAACGGATCCAATTCTGAAAACACCCGGGTCCAAGTCGAAGTTCCGATCAATTGTTGATAAAAGAGAGGAGACTCCCAAGTCAAGTCAAGAACGGCGTCCAGGTCTCCAGTCCAAACGCGTTCTGATTAGATCCGAGTAAAAAAGTAAATGCTAGGAAGCACCCACCACGTGCCAAGATGGGAGGCATTGTACCTCGTTCACACTAAGTTGGCAATTTCGACAACATTTTAAAAATATCATGAAAAAAATTGATGTTTTGGTTGCTGTTTTAAACAGCCAGATTGTGATATTTTCAACATACCATGATAATGTCGTTTTAATGAAACATATCACGATTTTAATGGCTGCAAAAGGGAAAAAATAAGTTCTTTTTTTAAGCACAGTCACAAATCTTGGGGCACATATTAAGAAAATTCTTGCGGTAAATTAAAAAAAAATTGTTTTTCTTTGGATAATAACGGTACATATTAACATTTACAAATATATAAGATATAAGAAACAACATTAGAAACATAAAAATATATAAAAAATATAAATATCACATTCATAATTCGATATTATCATGACAAAAACACGGGATTTGAAATAGGTGAAATATAATAAGGCTTTTTGGGATTAGATTGATTTCTAAAAATCGTGCTATAAAATTGTGAGTTTTTTAGAAATATCAGATATTTGTGACTATAAATTTATAAATTTATAAATTTATGTATTTTATTTTTTGTTGCTTTTACTATTTTTAAATTAATTAATTATTGCAAATTTTCGGATAAAAACAAGAGAAAATAAGAAAAATCAATTTGTTGTGAGACTTTGTCTGCGTCTGCTGTTATTTTCCCATTTTAAACTTTTGCCACTTTGCTTAGGCTCTGTTTGGGAGCCGGACAGTGGGGTTGTTCGGTAGTTGTTTTCTCATTTCTACTGAAAGGTGTTTGGTACGGAGGGCGGTCACTAAATATTACACTTTCAAAGCTTAGGTATGTGGTGGTCCAAACCGAGATCTTATCGGGTGATCTGTCAAATCATTTTAAGAAAGCGATTTGACATCTTAACCGTGCATTGCTTCATCCCATGGTCCTTGTGTACATTGTGGACGGTGAGGATGCCAAATCACTCTATCTGCTCTCGTCCAAAGCACCGTTGGAGTTGACACTTGCAAATTAAGTCTTTGATCTAAATCAAAATCCTACCCGAATGCACTTTTTTACATGCAAATTGCTTCAATGTACCACATGGATTCAGGATTTGGATTCAATTTAACCTTCAGAGGTTTGATTCAGATTCGGATCCAAAAGGATCCAGCCAAAATCCGACCCGTTTGCACAGCTACCCACGGGGCATTCAAATACTTCCTCATGCGCTTTCGAATCCTGATTTGGATCCAGCATGAGCACACTCGGAAACCGATCCACTGAATTCTCTTCTGTTAGTTCTCAATGGTTTTATAACATTTATCTACCGTACCAACCAGCAGAATAACAGAGGAAAAAATTCTGAAGAAAACCAACTCTTATAGATTGTTTGTTGAGGTGGGTTCAGGATATAAAGCTTATATCCAGAGATAAACATGTCATCTGGCACTGCCATATGCAAAATTATCAGGAAAAAAACCCAAAAAAAAGGGATTAGGACGAAAAGAGTACAGCAATCCTGAAAAATACTGTTTGATGACTCTTGTTCTTCGTTTCATAATTTCCCGTTGATGATCTCTTTCAATGGTTCCTTATTTTCTTCAGGCCCTGGATTTCAGAAGTTGGTGCTGTTCACGCCTCCTCTTCTCATGCTCTCTAGCAATGAACTCTTCAAATATTTTGTTGATTTCAACATGCTCTTCCTCCTGTTCTCTTTCAAACCCATCTTGGGATTCTTCTTCTTCTTCTTCTTTTCCTCCTGCTCCCCTTTCTTCTCCTTCTGTTTCTGCTTCTTTCTCTTCCATCTCCTTCATATCTGCAACCTTTTTCGGAGAATCCATCTTTCTATCAGTTGAATTGGGCTCATCCACCAATTTTCTCATCTGGGTCACTGTGATCTCATTCTTTCTGATGATGTACTCACAATAGATGTCCTTTTTGGGTGGCAAAGGTCGGATCGCCAGGTGAGAATCTCCTGATAGGAAAATCAGAATTGCATTGCACAGCAGGAACATGAATTTCCTGTCTAGGAAAGTGGGAAGAGAAGTGAGCAAAGGGTGGCTTAGTTTCTGCACTGATGGAAACCAGTATTGGTAGGAAAGAATGATGGAGAAAAGTGTGATTGGGACTAAGAATTGAAGTGCTCTGATAATTGATTGAGCTCTTTCAAGCTTTGATAGAGTTTTGGCTTCTCTCTGCATGATTGGTGTCTCCATTCTTAGCTAGAGTGTGGGTGGCCTCTCAGATTGGTGGAGGAAGAGGAAAATGAGGAACTTGGAAGGGTGTTGCAGAATGGTGAGAAAAATCTCAGTGTGGGGGGTATAAATACTTGAAGTCGGGGGGCATAGTAAAGGGTTTTTTTATTGAGTGTTTATCTAATTATCAATTATGCAGCTCAATCAACCAAATCCTACAAATGAAGCCACTCAAACTGCTGGTCAATAGTATATGAAAATTATTGGCTTTGAATTGGTAAAAGCCTAAAAGGTCATCTTTTTAACTGTACATGTCCTCTGGCTCTACTTGAGATGGGACCATATTGACTTGGTCTCTAGCCCTCTTCCTCCACAGTCTATATCCAATAGAGACTGGACCCTACCGGCCCAGTTGATCCAATTAGCTAGCTACCTGAGTTGATATGGATCTGTTTTCTGAATTTAACACAATATCATGATTTAGTCCATTTCATGTGTAAATTGAGAAAAGAAAAGAAAAGAAGGCATGCATGGGAACCGGGTCACCCACATGAACTTTATTCTCACCAAGCCAATTCATGACTTAGCCGGTTGCCCGCACCTAACTGAGTCATGAAATCAGCTTGACTTAGGACTAAACTCAGAGGAGTCTTAACATCGATTCCTCAGTCAGCAAAGCTTTAAGCATTTTTTTAAACATGTTTTAGCATTATATACACGCACACATGTGTGTGCATCTGAATATATAACAATTTATATATATTTTAGACAAAAACATGTTCTAAATCATCCAATTGTATATTTAAAACATGTTTTAAGTTGATTTTCTAAGGGCTACACAATTTAACGGCCTATAATGCATTAATTTTTGCTAATAAAAAAATATATTTCCACGTCCAAATCACAAGATCCAAATTGCATTTCCTAATAAATGGACTACGTTGAATGAATTCTTTGGCTGGGGTCAAACAGATTGGATCTATGAGATTCAACTAGAGTGTAGCTGCCTACCACTTTTTTGGTCTACCACCAGTCTATCGGCTTTTGAAGGGGATTTTTCATGTTTTCTTGTACAGATGTGTTCTACTCTAATCTACCATTGAATTGTCCAATTCCTACATGAAAGAAGGTTTTTATAAGGGTTAAAAATCGAAGGTCTAAGATTTTTATAAATATTGAAAGCTTGAAAAAAATAAATTTTCAAATTGAAAAACATGATCCAACTGTTAGTAAATCAATCATGCTGAGGGTCAGATTTGCAAAAAACACCAGTTCACGATAGGCTGGCAGAAGAAAAAAAAAAGTGGTAGGCAGCTACCACTTTTCATATATATATATATATATATATATATATATATATATATATATATATATATATATATATATAGTAATGGGTCAAAATATGCTAAATGAGTTTTTTGATTTTTTTTTGTTTTATTTTTAAATTCTGACCATTAGGATGTGATCTATGTACTTGATTTTAAGCTCTTGAAGTGTTCGATTCCGATACATGGGTGAGTTTTTAAAAAGTTTAAAAAGTCAACGGTAAAAAATCTTTGTAAATTTTTGAAGCTTTAAATATCATTTTTTTCATCGAAAACACATGATCCAGGTATGGATTTCTCATAAATCGACGATGCCCAATACATTTATGGCGAAGCAGGTTATATGTCCCCCCCCCGAACAGGGGAGTTAGCTACATCTCATGTTCGGGGGTCTCAAAGAGCACCACGTATGTAAGCATGTGCGTCTCGTATCTCCATGTTTGTGAGCATTAATTAGCGTTGGAGTTTGATGCGATTGCAAAGACTTAAGTACTCTCTCTTCCATTGGTGCCAAAAAAAATGACGATTCTTGAAAATGAGTGGTTGTAAAGACTTAAGTGCCCCAAAGATGATTATTTAAGACCCAGTCTCTGCACTGCAGGATTATCCGAGAAAAAAATCTCCCCTGGAGGAGGCCATGAACATCAACCCTCTCACTATCTCTCGCCCTTCTATTTCTGCTTCTGTGCACATCCAACAGAAGATCCTACATTGCTCCATCAAACACCGACTGACCTGCACATTTACTGTTGTGGAGTCTGATTCAGAGTTTTTACCCTTACAGGAGGAGGGTTTGGGGGCTCTTCCCAGCGTGGGTAGCATCATTCAACTAAATGAGTTGTAGATCCTGATTCAGAGTTTTTACCCTTACAGGAGAGGGGTCTGGGGGCTCCTCCCTGCGTGGGTAGCATCATTCAACTTGAAGAGTTGTGGAGTCTGATTCAGAGTTTTTACCCTTACAGAAAGGGGGGTCTGATGGCTCCTCTCAGCGTGGGTAGCATCATTCAACTTGAAGAATTGTGGAGTCTGATTCAGAGTTTTTACCCTTACAGAAGAGGGGTCTGAGGGCTCCTCCCAGCTTGAGTAGCATCATTCAACTTGATGAGTTGTGGAGCTTGATTTAGAGTTTTTGCCCTTATAGGAAGAGGGTTTGGGGTCCCCCCTCAAACGTGGATAACATCATTCAACTTGATTTGTTGTGGAGCCTGATTCAGAGTTTTTGCCCTTACAGGAGAAGGGTTTGGGGGCTCCTCCCAGCGTGGGTAGCATCGTTCAACTTGATTCGTTGTGGAGCCTGATTTAGAGTTTTTTTCCTTACAGGAGGGGGGTCCGAGGGCTCCCCCCCGGCACGGGTCCCGGGTGTCGTGGTAAAAAAATGCACAATTTTTTCATTGGAAAATCCAACAAGGAGCATGCTAGAATCGAGATGTGCATCGTTCAACTTGATTCATTGTGGAGCCTGATTTAGAGTTTTTTCCCTTACAGGAGAAGGGTTTGGGGGCTCCTCCCAGCGTGTGTAGCATAGTTTAACTTGATTCGTTGTGGAGCCTGATTTAGAGTTTTTGCCCTTACAGGAGGGGGGTCCGGGGGCTCCCCCCCCGACACGGGTCCCAGGTGTCGTGGTCAAAAAATGCACAGGGTGTCGTGGTGAGAAAGACATGTGTTTGTTCCAAGCAAGGTTGGAAGAAATCAATGAAAAATCCAGCAGGGAGCATGCGAGAATCAAGATGTGGATGTCAAACGAGAATGGTGTTGTGCAACTCAAATAACACAAAATAATAAGGGTCTGGTTTTTAGTTAAAATGAGGAATAAAATGCCAATATAAATTGTTTAAAATTTACAAAAAGAAACTAGACTCAATAACGAAGACACCACTTTTTACGGATTTGGAATATGACCTTCGGTTAGAGAGATATGGCCCTGACAAGTTGGTCCTAATTCGGGTAGCGATTTACAGCGATTTGCTTACTGAATAACACTACAAATCGCTATAGTGATTTGCAAAAGACATTACAAATCGCTATAGTGAGATTCAAAAACACTATAAATCGCTATAGTGATTTGCGAAAGACACTATAAATCGCTATAGTGAGATCCAAAAACACTATAAATCGCTATAGCGATTTGCGGAAGACACTACAAATCGCTATAGTGAGATCCAAAAACACTATAAATCACTATAGCGATTTGCGGAAGACACTACAAATTGCTGTTGAAAAGCCGGATAACACTATAAATCGTTGTGGGGCTCGTTGGGGACCCGAAAATACTACAAATCGCTGTAGAAAAGCCCGATAATACTACAAATTGCTGTTGGAATACCCCAAAAAAATTTGGTCCGGAGGGCGCTGCCCCCCCGCCGGGGGGGGGGGGGGGGAGCCCCCGGACCCCCCTGCTGTAAGGGCAAAAACTCTAAATCAGGCTCCATAACTCATCAAGTTGAATGATGTTACCCACGCTGGGAGGAGCCCTCAAACCCTCTCCTGTAAGGGCAAAAATTATGAATCAAGCTCCACAACTCATCAAGTTGAACGATGCTACAGTCAGTGTGCAGGTCAGTCGGTGTTTGATGGAGCAATGTAGGATCGTCTGTTGGATATGCACAGAAGTAGAGAGAGAAGGGAGAGAGAGTGAGAGGGTTGATGTTCATGACCTTCTCCAGGGAGAACTCTTTGCCTCCCTTGATTTCTTCTCTAGAGAGAGAGAGGGTTTCACTGTGTTTTACGGAGAAAGAAGAAGAAGACTTTGAAGAGTCAACATCATCCTCGACTTTATGGATGGAGGACATGTTTATCCTTTTTTTGAACTGTTTGTTTTTCTTTTTTGAATGAAGGGCATTTTTGTCATTTTCTCAAACCATCACTTTATGAGAAGAATAACAAGAAAGGGTACTAAAGTCTTTGCAACCACACCAGACTCCAATGCTTACTGATGTCAACATACAGGGGAATACGAGCCCCATGTGCTTGTATACGTGGTGCTCATTCAAAGCCCCGAGCACAGACGTGAGATTCAGTGAATCATCAGGGGGGAACATACACCACCCTCCGCATATATGGGGTCAGGACTGCAAAAAAAATACCAGAAGAGTAGAAAAACCATTTAGCACATTTCATTTAGCACGTACCTACTAAATGGGCACAGTGCTGAAAAAAACATGTTATTGAATTTTCATTTTTTTTCAAAATTCTGACCGTACAGATGTGATCTATATGATTGTTTTTATATAAATTAGTTATTGGAGCATTTGATTCAGATGCGTGGATAGGTTTTTATAAGGTTACAAAAATCAAAGGCCTATAATGTTCAAAAAATTTTGAGGCTAAAAAAAACAATTTTTTCATCCGAAATGCATAATCTAAGTGCCAATTTTTAGTAAATCGATCATGTTGAACACATCTGTGGTTGAAATTGCGAAAAAACACAAAAATCCTATAGCAAGTTTCATTTAGTACGGTGTCGATTTAACATGTTATATATACATATAATAATAATAATAATAATCTATATTTCAAATGAATATACTCTTATAAAATACATGTTCATTATTTAGTTTTAATAAATTAAATAAAATACCTTGACTTGTTCGAGTCACAGAGTCAGGTGTGGCCGATGTGACACAAAGTGCTGAGAATGCAGCCATGATCTTCCTATGTATGTTCTCCCCCGATGATTCACTGAATCCCACGTCTATGTTCGGGGGTTTGAATGAGCACCACGTATACAAGCACATGGGGCTCGTATTTCCGTGTATGTTGACATCACTTAGCATTGGAGTCTGGTGTGGTTGCAAAGACTTAAGTACCCTTTCTTGCTATTCTTCTCATAAAGCGATGGTTTGATAAAATGACAAAAATGCCCTTCATTCAAAAAAGAAAAAACAAACAGTTCAAAAAAGGACAAACATGTCCTCCATCTAGAAAGTCGAGGATGATGTTGACTCTTCAAAGTCTACACTGCGAAACGAACCTTAATCGTTTTGCCGATGGTGATCCGACGAAACGATGGTGAGTCGATGATCCGATGGTGAGCCGACAATCCGATGGTCATCCGACGAAACAAACCTAAGCCATCAAAAATGTCCGTTTGAACTTTTCATTGTCATCTTCTTCTTCTTCCTTCTCCGTAAAACACTGTAAAACCCCCTCTCTCTCTAGAGAAGAAATCAAGAGAGGCAAAGAGTTCCCCCTGGAGAAGGCCATTAACATCAACCCTCTCACTCTCTCTCCCTTCTCTCTCTACTTCTGTGCACATCCAACAGACGATCGTACATTGCTCCATCAAACACCGACTGACCTGCACACTGACTGTAGCATCGTTCAACTTGATGAGTTGTGGAGCCTGATTCATAGTTTTTGCCCTTATAGGAGGGGGTTTGGGGGCTCCTCCCAGTGTGGGTAACATCATTCAACTTGATGAGTTGTGGAGCCTGATTTAGAGTTTTTGCCCTTACAGGAGGGGGGTTCGGGGGCTCCCCCCGACGCGGATTCTGCTGCGCACTCAGCGAGCGGGGGTCCAGGGGGGGGCCGCCCCTGGCGGGGGGCAGCGCCCTCCAGACCAATTTTTTTGGGGTCTTCCAACAATGATTTTTAGTATTATCGAGCTTTCCTACAACGATTTGTAGTATTTTCGGGTCTCCAACGAGCTCTATCTCAGTCGGTGCTTGATGAAGCAATATAAAATCTTCTGCTGGATGTGCACAGAAGCAGAAAGAGAAGGGAGAGTGGGTGAGTGAGAGGGTTGATGTTCATGGCCTCCTCCAGGAGAGATTTCTTTTTCGGATAATCCTGCAGTGCAGAGACTGAGTATTAAATAATCATCTTCGGGGCACTTAAGTCTTTACAATCACTCCTTTTCTAGAATCGATATTTTTTTTGGCACCAATGGAGGAAAGGGTACTTAAGTATTTGCAATCGCATCAAACTCCAATGCTAATTAATGCTGACAAACATGGGGATACGAGATGCACATGCTTAAATACATGGTGCTCTTTGGGAACCCCAGAACATGAGATGGAGCTACTAGCCCTGTTGGGGGGGGGGGGGGGGGCATATAACTTGCTTCGGCTTCAAGGAGATCAGGTATCTCCGAATACAACATAACATAAAGATCTAAATTTTGTTTACACTTAAAAATAAAAAGAAGAAATTAGTAGACTAGATGGGATCTCGGTCGCACGCATGGTTTCAGGTCTGCCCACGATAAATACTCTCGAAGCCAATCCAAATCCATCCGTGTGTCCCTAAATGGATTCGACTGTGACCTGTTTACTGAGCAATGTAGTTAAAATTCAAGGGTATGATTGCAATTTTGAAAGTGAAGCGTTGGTATTGTCCTGTATTAGGGCATATCAGATATGAGGGTGGTTTGGGCATTTGTCCAATAATGCATTATCCTAAAGTCATTTTTTTTCGCTTTATTTTTAATAATTTGATATTTTCCTTTTTCAAAGTAAATATGGAAAAGTAAAGGGGACGGTGAGGTGATGGCGTGGCTTATTCCCCAAATGGTGTGGGGTCCATCACTATTTTGTTTCTTGTAAGAGCCAATCACATTTACAAGACAAAAAAATGATTCATTGTTGGACCTTGCCATATGTTAAGCTACGACCCGTCGTTATCCCAAAGAGGTTTGACAGAGTGGATGGGACCTAAGCCGCTAGGCAGGTGACCTAGGTTCAAATTTTGTGGGCGTCAATCCTTGCGCAAGAAGACGAAGCATGGTGACTCTTTAGCAATACCGGACAAGTTTATGGTTAGGGACGCAAATGGGTCGAATTCCGAGATGGAGGTTTTGCAATTTTTGACTGTTCTGGATCTGACTCTTCATGCATTTAGCTGTTCCGGATCTGACCTGTTTGGATCGTCCCTATTTGGGATTTAATTTTCCTGAGATGACATAACTGGAATCCCAATCCGGCTACTTGTTATTTGGGCTGGTTCTTATGCAGCTAGATGGGTCTGATACCCGCTCCATCGACGGCCCTACATGCAATGACCTTCTCAATCCTTGGATCCACCTACAGATGGATGCATTAGAGAGTTTCCTTTGAGTGGTCGGAATGGTGACCACATAATTTAACGGCAATCTATCAATTTGAAAATGTAATGGGGGGTGAAATTCAGAATTATTTTGAAGGGAAAATGTTGAAATTATCAAGAGGCATAATAGAGCATATTTAACAATGTATTTTTGACTTGTTAAGACATCAGTAAAGCCCTAGTTAGCATTAAGAGAAGAAAAAAAATATTTCAGTTGCCATGATTATGGGTACATATCCAAACTTAGCCTATGAATTTAAATGCATGGCCAAATTCATAAACTCAAATGTTTCAACTAGAAATCTTAATTAAAACGGTAAAAAAATTTTAAACACGAATTATCTGCAGCCAAATCTTTGCGAGAAATTGAAACGTTTTGTTTTCTTGCAGCTTTTACAGCAAAAAAAATCGACAAAAAATTAAATAAATTAGGAACAATAGTTAGTATTCCAAAAGGAACATAACTTAAAAATGAAAAATATAGAATAACCCTTTTTCCTGAGATATAGCTGATATGAACATAAATAGCACAATACCTTTGTATTTTAATGATCTAAGGACAAGGGCCCCAGAATAGAAAGTGAAAGATCACAAAAAACAAAAGATGTTAGGTTTAGGAAAATGATTTCCTTGGTGCAAAATCAGATTGAAATTTGTGGTGCCACTTATAAAATTTCCACTTTCCATGAACTTCATTTAAAAATTACACATGTTTGAACCGCATTGTCTTGCCTTGACCTTGGCATACATTCGGGAGTAGGCCGATGTAGGGTTTTACCATTTGAGGACTTTTGTGCCACATTTGCATCACGTAGAGAGTTTGTGGAAAGTTGTGTTTGCTTGGATTTTCTCAAGCTCCTGTAATTGTAAATTAACAATCACAACATTATATCAAGGTTAGTGAAATATGAGAAAGTACAAGTTGTGATTGTGATTTTTTGTTTTTTGAAAGACAAACTGGGGTTAGTCAGACTCCTACCAGTTAATCAACTATACCATTGGGTTTTGAACCTGCGATGTCCGATCCTGCACTAGCTGCTCCTACCAGACAAGAGGAGTGCCCCCCCCCTCGCGTTCGCAAGTTGTGATTGTGATTGCCAGCTGTAATTGTTCTTGTATTGACCTTGTTAAGGTTGGTCTCAAGATTGTCTTTGTGACCAACAATCACAACTTGAACTCTCTCTTCAGTGATTGTTCTTCTCAATTGTAACTAAGAATTACCCGCAGTTTATGCTAATTTTTTTTTATGGCCAAGAAACGAAACGAGCTACTCGTGGTTCGGCTTGTAAAGAGCTCATTTGAACTTGTAAAATAGGCTCGGCAAGTGAACAATAGTTGCTCAGCTCAGATGAGCTTGGGTAGTCTTGTTAAAAAAGAATTAATATATTTAACATCACAGAGTTATTGTTTGGCTTGCAAAAAAGTTAGGGTTCAAATTCTATTGATTTTAATTTTGAAACAATGTACTTTTAGAAAAGCCACCCCATGGTCGGCTCAAAGGATCAAAAGTTCAATCCTATTATTTTCAGCTTTTAAACAATGTATTTTTTTTGTGTGCAAACAATCCAGCTTGTGCTCGGCTCGTTTATTTCAAAATGGTAATGAGCTTGAACTTAGCTCGGCTCACCACAAGAATGAGCCAAGCTTGAACACCTCAAACTTGGTTCATTGGGCTTGTTTACGAGCCTTATAATTTTTTAGTGGTCCTTGAAACTGAATACATGCGGACTGAAGTACGGTGACTTGTCTTAAATCTTACAATATATAATTCTCATAGTGAAGGTATTACCGTTCTGAGGGCAAGTTTGGAAGCGAGAAAGCTCTCGAAAGTGTGACTACGAGAGTTTTTGATTCTCGCTTGTTTGTGTAGAATAAGAAAAACAGAATCAGAAAATGTGAAAAAATGAGCCAGAGTGATGATGGTGGAGCTTTGAGGCTCTATCAGAGGCCCCTCTACCTCCAACAGAGTTCGGCACATCATTGTCACTGGCAGCACCTCCGTTGCAGCCCTGCTCCTCGTTGCGATGGCCGTTGTCACCATCTTCAATTCACCGATTAACACGGTGGCAAGAAAGGCGGTCATGCCATCTTCGAGATCTTCAAATCCGATAGGGTAATCACGTTTGTCTGCTTTATGGTGGACCACCTACCCACCAACGTCTCGTCAATCACCGGCTCCTTCAGCCAAACAACCACCGTAAGAGCTTGTCTTGCTAGAAAATCGTGTGGGCCTACATACGTTAAACCACATATCGTAAGTTTGTCTTAGGTTCATGCCCGGTTCATGTGGTCTAATCCGGATGGGTCCTGTGATATCTCAAATGGTATGAAACACTGTGTGGAGAGACCTACCCTGTCTACCACTCTATAACGGGTTGAACTGGAGACAGACTTCTAAATGCATTAGGTTATGGTCCCCAAACCTTATATAAAGACCCTCCATCTTCAGATTCCCTATAAGTCAGAAAGAGATTGAGTCTCTTTCATCAGGTTTAGAGAAAAGAAAATGGCCAAATATACAAGTTCTGAAAGATCATACCCATCAACGATCAATCAAAGCGCTATGGATTCAGGTATCACTTCCGCTTTCAGTTTTATTCTGTTTTTGATTTCAACAGTTTAGTGAAAATATGTATTCAATCCTGCTTTAGTTTTCGATGGATTTTGAATCCAACAATTGGTATCAGAGCGCATGTTCCCATTAAATCGTTAAAACATACATTTTTGTTTCTTTTCCTTCTTTCAAAGTTGATTTTGTTTTGGATCGGTGTCCAAGCACAAAAAAAAGAAGGTTTTTTCCCTTTATCGGATGGGAAGGGCCGAAACGCCCATCCCCTTTGGATTGACCGCGCAGAGGCAAAGCCGTTGGACCCTTTCTCTTCGTCAGACGAGACAAGAGGGCGGATGAAACCTTCCCCATCTTCTTCTTGCTTTGCCGAGAAGGTGTCGCCATGCGGTTCATCGTTCGACTAACGAAAGTTGAGGTTTTTCCTCTGTATTTGGGTTAGCCGGATGGGGTGTCACCTGTCAGGTTTTGCCAGAAGGGTTTTGTCTGACCTCACTGCCTGATAAGAACCATGCTGCCCAGGTCGTTGGACGGTGAAAGCTTGGATACCTATTTAGACCAAGGTTTATCGGCATCCAGGGTCGATTTCGACTATTGTCGGATATGCTCGGCTCGCCGGCCGTTCAAGCCATTTTGGGTATCATCGGGTTTTACTTTCACCCTCCATCAACGATAGTGAGTTTCTAGTTTCAATCCCTCTGTCGGTGGTTGTTCTTTGACATTTTGTTTAGTCGTCTGCCGGTGTGTATCGGGGTCCGTTCTAGACCTCGAGTGGTTCGGTCAGCTGAGCAGAGGGGTTCAGTCTTATGGAATCGTAGCGATCCAAGCGTGTCACCGTTCGGGGATGGTTCAGTGCACTATCGATTCTGTTTGTTATGAAAACCGGTTAGGCTGCTCGTCCCTGGCCGGTTCGGCCATTAGGCATGGGACAAGGTGTTGAACCAGTTTGGTTAATGGTTTGGGTGCTTTGGCTTGGTTTGACAAATGTTTTTGGCAGTCTCGACTATTGCTGAGACCAGTTCAGTTCCCAATAACTCCAGTCGAAACATGGCAGTTCAGTGTCCATTAAGACGTTTCAATTGGAACCGGTTCAACAACCTTTTTTTTTTGCCAATTTGGCTGTTCGTCCCAGGCCGATTCAGCCATTAGGCATGGGACAGATCAACAGTCTTTTACCAGGACACTGTGCAAGACTGATTCGGTGGTGTCCATTGTTGGACTCATGCCTCTAATATGACCAGAATCAAGTTCAGTGGCCAGTCGGGTCGAACCAGCTTAGTCTCATTCGGTCAAGGGGAGGCTGACCGGTTCAGTCCCCATTTTGTTTTAGGGGACTGAACTGGGTCAAGATGCACCATTATGGGGGTCAGGTCTGGTTGAACTCGACCTGGCAGTGCAAGCTTGTACCCGAATTTGGCCGAATTCGTATGCATGTCTTATAAAAAAATTTTATTAAAGATTTTATAGAGCTATTTTGGAGCACATTATGGGTCACTTTGGTGGGTCGATATTCAGTTACTTTTTGGCCCATATATGCTTATCTTATTTTTTCATGTGCACTTATTGACATATTTTAATATTGATATTATTTCTGATTATGGGTTCGATATTTTACATTGAATTAATTGAATCAATATGTTGCCAAAGTAACCTCTGTTGTGTAGGTTAATTTATTTTACAATATTATGATGGTTGTATGTTTGCGGTTCATGCGAATAGTGATTGGCCCAAAGAAAGATTACTATTTGACCGAGCCCAAATGTATCATTTCAATAATGAATATGAGACAATCATTCAGTTTTTCATGTGAATAACGAGTTAGTCTAAATAAAAGCTCGTTATTTGACAGGACTGTCAGCCTATGTTTTGATTACTATATTGAGAGTACCACTTACAAGTTGACACTTCTATCCAAAGACTAAGTGTCAATGTTGTGTTGGGTATCTTGTAATAGGGTTTACCGCTGTTTAATATGTCATTTTATGTTATTGCATGTGAATATGAATGTTAATCGTGAGCTTGTTTGTTCTTTATTTAGTTAATACCTCTGCTTCTATGATATCTGCAAACATTAATTCCATCCCTGTTTATCATTTCAAATTTCAAGATCTGGAAAGAAATTGTTATGATTGTATTTGATTATATGGATCTGGATCTTACACTACGAGAAGATCAACCATCTGCTCATACGGATAAGAGTTTTGTTGAGGATAAAAAGAACTCTGAGTGGTGTGATCGATTTAATCGCATGAGTCTAATGATCATGAAACATGCAATTCCTGAATGCTTCAGGGGCACCATGTTTGAAGAGGCAAATGTCAACCGTTTTCTTGAAGAAATTGAAAAACGTTTTGCGAAAAACGAAAAGGGTAAGACAAGTACTCTTCTTTCATGTCTTGTCTCAATGAGGTATAAGGGCAATGAAACATTTGAGAGTACATCATGGAGATATCTCATCTTGCTTCAAAACTCAATGCATAAAGGTTAGAGTTGTCTGAGGACTTACTCGTGCACTTGGTTTTGATATTCTTTCCTACACAGTACAACCAATTTAAAGTTAGTTATAACTATCAGAAGGAAAAATAAACTCTTAATGAGCTCATTTTACACTATGTGCAAGAAGAAGATAGGATGGAACAAGAGAAATCTGAAAGTGCTCATCTAGCAATAGCCTCTAAGGATGGTTTTAAGAAAAAGAAAAAAACTAAGGAAGCTGCAGTTGACCTTCAATCACAGAAGTTACAGAAAAGACATTAGGACCCAAAGTCTAGTTGTTTCTTTTGCAAAGGGGAGGGTCACATGAAGAAGGACCTTACCAAGTATTATGTTTGGTGTGAGAAAAAAGGTACGCTTCTTACTCTGGTTTGTTCTAAAGTTAATTTGACTTTTGTGCCCAAACACACTTGGTGAATGGATTCTGGTGCTATCACTCACATAAGTGTCTCTATGCAGGGTCGCCTAAGTTACCGACCTCCAATTGATGCTGAAAGATTCATCAATGTGGGCGATGGTAAAACAATTGAAGTAAAGGAAATAGAGACATTTAGGTTATCATTAAAGACCGAAAATTTGATTTTTAGTTTTATTTTTATTTTGGACAAATATGGTTATTCTTGTTTATTTTAAAATAATAAATTTAAGTTATTTCTTGATTCAAATCTTATTGAGACTGATTCATTATCTACAGTTGATAACCTTTATATGCTTGATACTATTGCCTCATTTAATGAAACCTTGGAAATAAGTTCTCGTAGTACAAAAAAAAATTAACAAATGAGAATTTTGCTTTGTTATGGCATAAGCGCTTAGGTCATATTTCTAAACAAAGAATTGAAAGGCTTGTGTCAAATGAGATTCTTGATTCTCGTGATTTTACTGACTTTCATGTTTGTGTTGAGTGTATAAAAGGAAAACGAACAAACATATAGAAATTAGGTACCGAAAGGAGAATAAATGTCTTAGAACTGATTCATACAGATATTTATGAACCCTTCCCTATGACTTCTTGGAATGGTCAACAATATTTTATTATGTTTATAGGCGATTATTTTCGTTATGGGTACCTATATTTAATTCATGAAAGTTTCAGTCCCTGGATGTATTCAAATCATATAATGCCGAAGTTGAAAACCAACTTGAAAAAAGAATTAAGGCCGTCAGATCTGACCGTGGTGGTGAGTACTATGGCAGATATGATGGATCAGGTGAACAACGTCTAGAGCATTTTGCTAAATTCTTAAAGGAATGTGAGATCGTCCCTCAGTATACAATGTTAGGCACCCCTAGCATGAATGTTGTTGCTAAAAGACGAAACAAGACTCTTAAGGATATGGCAATGAGTATGATTTGTCATTCTACATTACCAGAGTCCCTCTTGAGAGAAGCATTAAAGAGTGCAATCTATGTTTTGAAAATGATACCCTCTAAAGCAGTGACCAAGACCCCATATGAATTATGGACAGACCGAAAGCCTAGTCTGAAACATTTTCATATTTGGGGATGTCCAGCTATGGCTAGGTCGTACAGACCATATGAAAAGAAACTGGATTCCAGAACGGTTAACTACTATTTTGTTGGGTATTTTGAAAGGTCGATGGGCTATAAGTTTTATGACCATGCGAATAAGCCTTTTTTCGAAATGGAAAATACTTGTTTCTTTGAAGGTGCTGAGTTTGAGGAGAGTGATAAAGTAAAAGACATTGCTTTTGAATAAGAATCTCTTTCTCTTTCTATAATTGTGGATGACAATGATCAGATTCTCATTCCTGACATTGTTTTCACAAATTTGGATCAAGGTAATGTTTCAGATCTCCCTATCCAAAATCAAGCTTTTACTCCTGGAGTTCAAACTCAACAACCTCAAGAGCCAGTGCCATTAAGAAAATCCACTTGAGAGAGAAGAAGAGCAATTTTGGATGATTATATTATCTTTCTATAAGAACATGAGGGTGATACTGGCTTAATGAAAGATGATCCAATCAACCTCCATCAAGCCACATAAAGTTCTATCTCTCAAAAATTGATTGAAGTAATGCATGAGGAGATTAAATACATGAGTGACGATGACGTGTGAGATCTTGTCCCATTACCTGAAGGTGTAAAATCCATTAGTTGTAAATTGATTTTTAAAACAAAAAAAGATTCAATGGGTAATGTGGAAAGATATAAGGCCCGTCTTATTGCAAAAGGGTTTACTCAAAAGGAAGGCATTGATTATATAGAGTCTTTCTCTCCGGTTTCTACGAAAGACTCTTTTAGGATTATGATGACACTTGTGGCTCATTATGACTTAGAGCTATATCAGATGCATGTTAATATCGCATTATTTAATGGGGATATCGATGAGACAATATACATGGTCCAACCAGAATATTTTGTCTCAGGCGATGCCAAAAAGATGGTTTGTAAACTAAAGAAATTCATATATGGACTTCAGCAAGCTTCTCGTCAGTAGTATCATAAATTTCATCAAGTTGTCCTCTCATTTGGTTTTGAGATGAATGCGGTTGATGAATGCATATATCATAAGTTCAGTGAGAGTAAATTTATTTTCCTGGTTTTGTACGTGGATGACATATTACTTGTTAGTAATGATATAGGCATACTGCACGAAACCAAGAGATTTCTGACAAATAAATTTGAAATGAAAGATCTTAAGGATGCCTCTTTTGTATTAGGAATCTAGATATATCGATACCGTTCTCGGGGTATTCTTGGATTATCACAAAAGCGTTATATTGAAAGGATTCTGAAAAGGTATGACATGAAGGATTGCAAACCAGGAGATACTCCCATTGCTAAAGGAGACAAGTTTAGTCTCACTCAGTTCCCTAAACACCAATCTAAATTAAAGCTATGAAATAGATTTCCTATGAATCTGCTGCGTGGAGTCTCATGTATGCTTAGGTGTATACGTGTTCGGATTTAGCGTACATTGTTGGGATGTTAGGCAGATAGCTTAGTAACCAAGGTATGGATCATTGGAAAGCAACCAAACGGGTTATGTAGTATTTGCAAAGAACAAAAGGTTACATGATCACATATAGAAAATCAGATCAGTTGGAGATCATTGGGTATTCTGATTTTGACTTTGCGGGATGCCAAAATAGTCGCAAATCCACGTAAGGCTATGTTTTTTTGTTGGTCGGGGAAGCTATTTTTCGGAGGAGTGCCAAACAAACACTCATTGCTTATTCTACTACGGCAACAAAATTTGTGGCTTGTTATGAGACATCAAACCATGGGATATGACTACATAATTTTGTCACAGGGCTGCAGATTCTAGATAATGTTGAAAGACTGCTAAAGTTATTTTGTGACAATAATTTAGTAGTGCTATATTCCAATAACAACAGAAGCTCATCAAAGTCAAAGCATATTGACATTAAGTTTCTTGTTGTTAAAGAAAGAGTGCAGAATGATCAGATATCGATAGAACATATTGGCACAAACTCCATGATTGCGGATCCGCTTACTAATGGTTTGCCACCCAAGGTCGTTCACGAGCATATTGCTCGTATGGGTGTTATATAAATTTTATGATATGCTGATTTAGTGAGAGTTTGTATTTGATCGTTCTATGATATAATAAAGTTTATTTTTCTACTTTGGTATAAAGTTAAAGTTTCAGTTGCATTCTGAACTCATTATGTTGTGATCTCACTAAAGTTTTCAATAGGACCAGTTGCAAATGGGCATGTTTGATCACATTGCATGTAATTTTCATGCTTCACATCCATACTTGATCCATGTCATTTGGTTATGTCAATATACGTGATCAGTGATGGGTTCAATTACGTTATTTGTAATGGAGACCGCTTTGGTTCTATGTTGACATGATTAATGGACCGAATTGGGAGAGATATTAATTGATAAGACAATATTTTTGAGCTCATAAGGTTACAATATGTGATTATAAGGTTACGTATGTGGCCCAAGTGAAAGATTGTTAGAAATCGTGTGGGCCTACATACGCTGAACCACACATCGTAAGTTTGTCTTAGGTTCAGGCCCGGTTCATGTGGTCTAATCTGGATGGGCCTTGTGGTATTTCAAAGCAGTGGATTAGTGACGACCTCATTCCGTCGCTATTTCGTCGCTAACTGGCTTAGCGACGAAGAGGCGACAAACAACTTACGTCATGAATTTTTCGACGCTAACTGGCGACGAAATAAATCCGTTGCCAGTTTCGTCGCTAATTACGACGGAATAACGAACGACGAATTTCGTCACAAATCCGCCGGTACTAAACGACAACCTCGACTTGGCGACAGATTTACGTCCGTCGCTAAGCCGTCGCTAAACTATATGTATAGCGACGTATATATTCGTCGCTAATCCATCGTAAATTTGAAAAAAAAAATAAAAAAATTTATTTGAAAATTAACTATCGAGAACGCTACAATTTATATTTCCTGTACAATTTATATTTCCTGTAAATAAAAAACAAAGTACACATAAAATTTTATATAAAAGGAATCTAAAATAATTAATCGTTCCACTTTAAAATTAACAAGTTTAATTATTTACAATTCAACAATTACATTTTTGAAACAAAAAAAATAGAACTTCTTCAACACATTAATCTAATCATCGCCAAGATTTTGTGCGTCTTCTTGTTCATTGCCTTGATCTGTCCCTTCAGCTCCGCTACGCTGATTATCGCTAGCAACCTACAAAAGAAAAGAACAATCAATATTGATAAACAAAATATATTGAAATAAATTATACACTATATGTGATTCTATCATGTGCTCATATGTGTTCTAAGGCAGTAAAAAAACTTTATATGTGATTCTATCATGCTCATATGTGCTTTAAGGCAGACAAAAACTCTATATGTGATTCTATAATGAATGATATGTGTTCTAAGGCAGTAAAAAAACTCTATATGTGATTATATCATGCTCATATGTGTTCTAAGGCAGCTAGAAAAACTCTATATGTGATTCTACTATGCTCATATGTGCTCTAAGGCAGGCAAAAAGCTATATATGTGATTCGATCATGCTCATATGTGTTCTAAGGCAGTCAAAAAATTGAATATGTGATTATATCATGCTCATATGTGTTCTAAGGCAATTAGAAAAACTCTATATGTGATTCTATCATGCTCATATGTGCTCTAAGGCAGGCAAAACAAAAAACTTTATATGTGATTCTATCATGAATAATATGTGTTCTAAGGCAGTAAAAAAACTCTATATGTGATTCTAGCATGCTCATATGTGTTTTAAGGCAGTCAAAAAATTGAACGTGTGATTATAGCATGCTCATATGTGTTCTAAGACAGTTAAAAAACTGAATACGTGATTATAGCATGCTCATATGTGTTCTAAGGCAGTCAAAACAAGTTTATATGTGATTCTATCATGCTCATATGTGCTCTAAGGCAGGCGAAAAACTTTATATGTGATTATAGCATGCTCATATGTGCTCTAAGGCAGACAAAAAACTCTATATGTGATTTTGCTATGCTTATATGTGCTCTAAGGAAAAAAGTTATATATGTGATTCGATCATGCTCATATGTGTTCTAAGGCAGTCAAAAAACTGAATATGTGATTATAGCATGCTCATATGTGTTCTAAGGCAGTCAGAAAAACTCTATATGTGATTCTACCATGCTCATATGTGTTCTAAGGCATATGAAAACTTCATACCTGAGAGGGACCTGCAATCAAAGTTCCCCTGTTCAACAAAAAACTGTTGAACTCAGCTCGGAGAACGTCGACGACGGTTTCATAGAAGTAGTCACGCATTTTGTCTTTAACGATCTGGCGTACATCTTCACCAGAAAGAATATGCTACTGCTTGGAGCTTATGTCGACGGAAGAAGTCTGTGAGCCGTAACTGAAAGAAACAATAACAGGTGAAGTGTTTATACTACTCCCAAACCCGAACACACGACCCTTTTTGGGTTCACCTGCTGCAGTCACCCATGCTGCATGATCAAATGATGGATGCTGAGTAGTGTCATCACCATATCGCTCTACCATCTGTTGCTCATATGCCTCCTACAAAATAATGTTTAAAGTATGCATTAATAATTAATGATAACATTATGATAACTTGCATATTGCAATGATTATTAATAGAATAAATAAATACCGTTGTCGTTCTCGCCTTCTCTGATACGAAGTCTCCTGTGGTCTTCCGTTTATGTGTTTCAACAAACACATCCTTATATGGTACAATGCCTCCTTTTTCTGCTTCCTGCGAAGTTAAATGATAAAAGATTTAGTTAACAAGTTTGCAACAATACTTATAAAATTAATATTATATATTGATGAGTTACCATTTTCTTCAGGTGGCTCTCAAATGTCTTAGATCCACCTGTGTGTAGATAGGCTTCGGGCATTTTCGCTTGATTTTGTGCAGCCTTCGCAGAGCGATTTCGAAATGCATCCTCCACCCACTTATCGCACATTCCATCCCAATAATCTCTCATGATAGTAATAGGGCCATGGCCCTTCCACTGTAGTGGATCATCTATTCCGCTAGATATTTTTTTTGCTGCAGTCTTCATATTGTGCAGCATGTTTGCAAATCGATTGGCAGTCACCTTTTGCCACACCTTCCTTGCATCATTTTCCTCCACCGTAGTTGCGAAGCGATTCAAAGCCTACAAATATTTTCAGAAAGTTAGTAGACATGACTAAAAAAAAATTAAATAGGAAACACATTAACTATGAGAAACGACTATATACCGTGAATGAGGACCACAATCTATCTATCACCTCTTTTGGATACTCTTTCCATTGAGCGACTGGTCCTGGTAGATGTTGAAGAAGTGAATTCCTAATCTCGAGTACTACTTCTTGTGGCTCAAACCTCGTGCTGCACATGAATTGGTACACAATAAATATCAATATAAAATATTTATAAGATATGCAATAATTGAAAACGAAATACTTACGGTCGATTATCGATATACACTATTCGAATGAGTCTTCTTGTGGCAGACTAAGAAGACCCTGCTTCCTGTGTTGGCTCCTGACTTGTGTGATCAACTGGTGTAGGTGGGTCGTGTACAGGCGAAACATCATTTGTAAAAAAATATGTTAGAAATTCTAAGAATGCGCATTTCAACTAATCAAGCATCCAATTAGTTAAATGATATACCTATCACAAAAGCCAGTGAAGATGATGGCTGGGCCTGACTACTACTGGATGAACGACCACTGTAACCTCCATAAACCATATTCTAACAAATAACATATGTCATACAATATATTCAAATAATTCGCATCAAGTATTACAATACATTCAAATCATTTGCATCAAGTATTGCAATACATTCAAATGATTGTTTTTAATTCAGGTTCTGAACGTAATTTCCTGTCTTGGAATAGGGAAAGAGTCTCTCTTGATGGCGTTTCAAGAATGTCAATCATGAGAATTCATGTAAATCTTCCTACCCAAGTAATTTCTGTGGTTTGTAAATGGGTCTTAACGTGTTCTTTAATCTTCCCGATGCTCGGGAACATAATTCAACAAGCCTATGCTCAATATTGTGTGCACACCATCTTTTCTATTTCCTTACTTCTTGGGTTGATGTATGAGATAGATAGCTTTTACGATTTCTATTGGCGTAACATGGTTGATTTTGAATCTATTAATCAACGTTTTTGTAAATTTCGGTTTGTGTTTTGGTCTTTATAGTAGCGTTGATGGTACTTCACTTTGGCACACATAAAGAGGATAACTCGATCAGAATTACACTGTTTACATTTTTTGGTTCTGTTTGCTGGTGTCTGTAGTCTGTTCCATGGTGTAGATTGGTTGTTTCACTTTGACACACATTTTACTTGGGCACAAGCATGTTGGAAATGTGGGTGTGCTTCGATTGACTTCATGGTGTGAGACTCTGCTTTGTGCGGTTTTCATGACGAAGAACTTTGAGGGGTTTGTGGCTATCTTTAGAGAATGTGAGCCCGAATGGTCGAACACGAGCTTGACTCCTTTACGGAAGCACATTTTCTACACTCATTCATTGGATGCCTCAAGACTATGCATACAGGCAACAAATTTCCACTCTAACACATTCCAGGCAATCCAGACTACACACCAACTTGAGGACTTGGTGGGCGAACTCCAAATGGACGAGGTGGATTAAACATATTGGAAAATGATGTTTTCTTTTTTTTCCCTAATATGTTTACCCTTTTAAATTCACACCCTTATGTGAAACTATTACCATGTTATTAGATGTGAATTCCGTCATTGTTTTTATGGAGGGATGGTCTTAGTTCAGAACCATTGATACCATGATGCCATTTTTAAAAAATCTTAGGCATTTGCAGTTGTTATGAGAGTTTTTAATGTGAAACATACTTTTTTAGGCAGGGGGTCGACCCCCTGCCTTTCCGGCAGGAGGTCGACCCTCTGCCGGAAAAAGCAGGGGGTCGACCCCTTGCCGAAAAATGGGGGGTGGGGGGTGGGGGGGGGTGGGGGTGGGGGTGGGTGGACCCCTTAATACCTGTCTCCGGGCGGCGGCGAACGACGGACGGTGGGGTCGGCGAACGACGAACGGTGGGAGCGACGGGAGCGGGCGAACGACGAATGGCGGGTGCAGCGAAAGAAGAAAAGGAAAAGAATTCTAGGATTAGGTTTATCGACAATTCACGACGGCTTAGCGATGGATTAATTTTGTCGCTAAGCCGCCGTAAATCAAATTTACGAACATAGTGACAGAATATATGCCGTCACCAATTCCGTTGCTAAATAGCGACAAAAAAATTTCTGTCGCAAAAGACGTCGCTAAATGGTGCGTCCATTACGACAAAATATTCCGTCGCTATTTTCGTAAATTTCATTGATTATAGCGACGGATGTGTTTCTCTCGTTAATCCGTCGCTAACTATCAACAGAATAATTCCGTCGCTAATCACCTATTTTCTTATAGTGAGGCACGGTTCATGTGGTCTAATTTGGATGAGCCTTGTGGTATCTCAAATGGTATGAAATGCTATGTGGAGAGACTTGCCATGTCTATAACTCTATAATGGGTTGAGTTGGAGACAAATTCCTAAATGCATCAGGTTATGGTCTCCAAACCTTATATAAAGGCTCTCCCTCTTCAGATTTGTCATAAGTCAGAAAGAGATTTCTCATCAGGTTTGGAGAAAGAAAAATGACCAAATATACAGGTTCTGGAAGATCATACCCGTCAATGATCAACCGGAACGCTATGGATTAAGGTGTCGCTTTCAGTTTCAGTTTTATTCTGTTTTTGATTTCAATGGTTTAGCGGGAATATGTATTCAATCCTGCTTTAGTTTTCAATGGATTTTGAATCCAACATGTCCTTGTTTCTCTTCTCCCACTACCAGAGCAGGCCAAACGGTCGCTGGATGAAGGCTGCGCCATCACTGGATCTGAGTGTCATCACTGGTGGTGGTGGTGGTGAGATGGGTTGTGGGGAGTGTAAATAGATTATCTTGATAGGAAACCTTTCTTCTGTTTCTATCAAAAAGTGTACTTTTTAAAAAAACTCTCAGCAAAAAAAGTTTTTCTCGTTTGGAAGGGTGAAAAAATCTCTACAGATTTTCCATTTTGCATCAATTTTTCAAATGTGCCCTTAAGCAACTACCTTATCTTAGATGGGTAGGACCAAGGAGGTGTTTGGTACACTCTCATGGGAAGACACTTTCCCATAAAGGGGACTCCCATGAGAGAAAATGATATCCCATGAGTGGACGTGTGACTCCGTTTTTGTAAGAAAATGAGTTTTTTGCATTTAACGGGTGGGCCTCTCCAACTCTTTCTCTTGAGGATATTTTTATCACCCCATGCAAAAAAAGAGGCCCTCTTTCTTATGGATAAAGTCTGCTTTAATAAGAAAACAAATGCCTTCCAAAGAAATTCATCGTTGACTAAGGGCGCGTTTGTGTGTCACGGAAAGTAGGTTGTTTTTCGCAGAAACGCATGGACGGGTGTGTGTTTCTGCAGGGCCCACAGTAGCAACACAAACGCTGAAATCATGTGTTTTCGCAGAAAACCCTCGATGAGCATGCCATTTTAAACACTGGAGGTGGGTTTTCTGCGAAAACAGTTCCCGTGGGGGAGGGTCCGATGCCATTTCTGCGGCAGTAGAATCCATGGAAGGGGGTGCCGCGGCACCCCAATACCGTGACATCCAGAAATTCCCTTTTCATGACACCAACTAGTGTCATTTATAAGGCTGATTATGTGAAAATGCCCACGCATCACTGACGCATTTATGCAGCAGCAAATCTACTCATCTGGTGTCTAAATACCACCAGTATTCTATATAAATCACAATAAAATACATTTTTTAAAAACCTCTTAGTGAACATATATAAATCACAATGCTACCAAGGAGCATATATAAATAATAATGAAACACATTTTTTAGCAAATCGATACAATTTTATTCAAATAAAATGTTAGAATGATATGTTTGCTTACAAAGAACCACAATACATTCGTTTACAAAGAATCCCATAACATTTTAGAATGATGCATTTGTTTACAAATGAACTATTAGAATGGTACATTTGATCTTTATCTCCATTGCTAGCTTAACCCCCACATCTGGTTCCTTAATCACTCTTTACTTCAATCCAATTCCCATATTCCTCTGTCACTTCCCTGCACATATATAGCCAGTTAAGTGAGAAACCCTATTATGCCTGAACATTGGTTCTCAGTGTTGAAAATAAGGAGAAAATGTTAACAAATCACAGATGTATATTTTGTGATGAAAACATACCATTCTCATTCTACAGACAAAACACAATAACAAATTCTAGCAACTGGCAATTGTACTATATTTACATACCTCCACTACTACCATCATCAAAGCACACTAGCTAACACTGAACCTTAGGATAACAATAGATTATAGCATATTCTTGCTTAGTTATCCTGTTCATAATCAACTTTATGATTTTCAAGAATTTTCCACGCTTATTATATAATATTGATGTACCCGGTTTGACACGTGTGATTTAAGATTCAAGTTTTTTGATCACCATTTTAAAAAGGAAATTTTTTGATTAGCATTAACGGACCATTATTGAACCATTACGTTTACGTTTGCGAATGATCAAAGAGGTTTTGTGTGTTAAGCACTTGAACAGACTTACCTAATATGGATGTTTGGTAAAACCACTTTGAAAGAAGAACTACCTGCAAATGAAGGGGGTGTTCCTTGCCAACTGTATGGTTGCAATAAGAAATTTTCTTGTGGGAGTAGAACTGATTGCTATAATTGTATAATTATTTCATAATTGCAAGGGCAATTGCTTGCAAACTATCTAAAACTTGACACAGGGACATGCCAGATATTTGTAGTTAGAAAGGTTCAGATCCAACATTTTTGCTTTTGTTGATCAACAAATTAAAAATTAACTTCTGTAATACCAACTGGTCTTGGGATAAACCACCTCTTACAATTAAAAAAAAAGTGCCCTTAGTTAGGGGTGTAACTGAGCTGGTTCGGATCCGGTTTTGTCAAGCCCATTTTTTGAAACAGGTCTAAAAATTAGACCCAAAACCAACTTAATTTGAACCGGGTTCTGGTCTGGGTCTAGGTGGAAATGGTAGACCTGTGTATATGTAGTAGTTTTGGTTATAAATCAGGTTGGATATAAATAAGTCACATTTTAAATAGACCCATGTTTTAATTGGGTCCAAGTATTAGACCCAAACATGACCTATTTGATTCAGGATTCTGTTCAGGTTTAGGTATGACTGAAATTGTAAACCCTATGATTTAATGGTTTTCTGTTCACGCTTCTTTTTAATCAGGTTGGATATTATCCTTTAACAGTAATATATATTATCAAACTCCACTATAAACACTTCATCGAGGAGCTCATAAAAATAATTATTCTAAAGTACGTCAAAATTTATATATATGAAAAGAACATTACTTGGAATTAGGGGTGGCAATCGGGTCGGGTTGGCGTGTCAGCATACCTCAACCCGAACCCGACCCGTTTATTAAACGGGTTGGCTGTGGCAAACACGAACACGACCCGTTTAATAAACGGGTAACCCGACACGACCCGCCAACCCATTTAATAAATGGGTTGGGTCGGGTAAACAGGTTTTCAGGTTCGCGGGTCAGGTTGGCGGGTCGGGTTGGCGGGTTGATGGATCGGGTTGGCAGGTTGGCGGGTCGACCCACCCGCCTAACCCGTTTATTAAACGGGTCAGCCGGGTTGGCGGGTTGGCATACCCCCAACCCGAACCCGACCTGTTTAATAAACGGGTTACACGGGTCGACCCGTTTATTAAACGGGTTGGCTTAAGCCCAACCCGAACCCGCCTAAGAGGCGGGTTGGCGGGTCGTGTCAGAAATTGCCACCCCTACTTGGAATGGTTTGAATCTGCTTGTCTCGTAGGAGCAGTCAGTGCACGTCACCTTGTGTTGGGACGTTGCAAGTTCAAATCCCAATGGTATGATTGCATAAAGCTTGCCTATTAAAAAAAAAGAAACAAAAACAAAAACAAATGAGGTTCAAGTTTGGGTAAGTTCCAGTGACAAGTTGATTGCGATTTGAGTTTATCTGGGTTCAAGTCAGGTTGGATAAGAACCAGGTTCAGTTTTGGATTTGTTTGGGCATAAATTGCATAGAACCATTTTCAGACATGTAAATTAAAATGGGTTAGGTGTAAACGGATCGGTATCTAAAATTTTCTTACCCAAGAACTGACTAGTTTCTAAGAAAAATATAGATTCTTAATTAGCTTGATTTAGGCCTGCGGGTCTATCAAGACTGGGTCATATCGGGTCTAACGTGCCCAACCTAGTTACACCCATACCCCTACTTAAGACAGTGACCAAGTCATTGTGGTTGTTACTTTGGTTAAGCCAGTTGGATAGGCGTTATTCCTACACTAATTGAAGATCTTAATTACTTTACAAGGATCAAGAATGAAGATGTTGGCAACTAGTAAAGAGAGATGACAATGTCACTCCCTCTTGGATTTAGGCTCACCACCCCCGAGGGTCACCTGCATGGCCAGCAGGGTGGTTGTGATTCTTGTGAAGACGTTGAGTTGAGTTGAAGGTAGAGGATCAAACCCTGCTGGTGCATGAGTGTATCCATAGCTTTCATAGGTGGGTCAACTAAGCCAGGGTGGTTGTGGGCCCCACCACTTGAAGAATATTCTGTTTCTACAGTGTTAAATAGTGCTGAGAATCAAGCTGAGCCACTCTTGATTCACCTTGTGTTTAGCGAGCAAAGTGCGTGTTCAAACTCATAAAATGGATTTAGTAAGCTAAACATAAAGAAGAGGTCTTCACCTTGGCTTGGCTTGGTTCTTATAAGCTCATTAAGTAGTAACAAATATATTTTAGATATATTGTACATCATGTAATAGATCGTGGAATAAATGATTGAAGCAATTGGTTTGCCAACAACAGGTTTAAAGATAAATAAGACAGAAAAAGAAAAACTTGTGTCCCTGAATTTTAGATGCCTTTATGCTAATGTCATTGGTTCGGTTTTGGACTGGATATCCAACTGAACTCCAATCCATTTTGGTCAGATTTGGTAGAGTCAACAACATCCAATTAATAATGAGATTTGTAATTGGTTATTGGTATACAGCTTTTCATCCAAATCTGAATCAAATACTAACGCGATTAGGTGTAAAAGGCATATCCAATTTGCATTTAAGCCAGTCTTCGATAAGGTATTAGCTTTTTCCACGAGAACATGAAATCAGACTAGGTCAGATTTAACAATGCACACGTCCAAACTGCATCCGACCCGTTTATATATATCCCTACATAAACTGCATAGAACCACTCTATGGTAAGTTCGAAAATAAGCCGCGGATTGTGTTTGGATTCCAAAGGAGAACATCTTCCAATGAGCTTAGCAAGGCTTGGAATTCTTGATTGTGTAAAGAGTTTGGAAGGATAAAACCCAGATTGGTTTCCTTCTCTAATTTCCTTGTAATTGATTCATTTCATGTACTGGTAGGGTTCTGTCTAACCCCTGCTTGATTATGCAAAACAGTGTTCACCGCCACTTATAATTTATACCCAAAAATCTCCATCTCTCCAGTGGGGCGTTTGAATGGCAGAAGAAATAATTCAATCAAGCACGGAAGAAATAATCCATGCTTACTTCCATATTATGTGTTTCATCCTCAAAAAGCGAAGATAAATAGTTCAACCCCAAGAGGGATCTGGCTATTTATCACTGATAATTCACTGGTGAATGATTTCAATGTAACCCTTCTTGTCAACTGCAAATAAAACCTCGATTTTATACATCTGACAACATGGTGCACGAGATGATTGATAATTTTGGATTTTTTATCATTCTATCGCAAGTACGTTTCTACCAGTGGTGAGCCATGAGGAGAGCAGATTCAGTGATCGATCTATTACTTTGTCAAAGTAATTGGTCCCATCAATACTTGCTGCATCCCACGCATAGACCCCACCTCTTTCCAAAAAATCAGGTGTAATGTGATTGCACGAGTGTTCCGCTGCACCTGATCTTCCTCCATCTTGGAGATAGAGGCACATGAAATGATGGAGAGATCAGGTGCATCGGCATACTAAACGTGTGCAAGCACATTGCACCTGATCCTCACCTCCTCCTTCAGAACGAACGGCGGGTGGAGGGGCCAAGGTATCTACTTCCTTCCTGTCTCAAAATTTTGCTCTTTATCTTTGTATGAGTTTTGATTTTAACCTCCAACCCCGGTTTATTCTTCATTTCATGTCCTCCGGTTCCGGACCCCTTTTTCCTAGGCCTACTGCCATCTCTACTTCAAAAGAAGGTCCCACACATCCCTCCAATAGCAAAAGGTTTGAGTACTTTAAAAGTGCTTGGTCTGATCACTGAACCAGACCCAGCAATGAGTGGGTAAAAGCATTGTAATTCTCACATTTTGTTTTTTAGGCAAAATGAAAAGAGACGGGATCAGGTTTAAGTGTGCTATGACGTTACTCCGTCAGAGCACCTCAGGATGCTCTTGATCTCAAGATGAATACATCCAAAACCTGCATGAATGGAATGCCTATCACTTGGATGGCCCACTCTTTTTTCTGATATAGTTGTTTTTTCGGATGGATGACATCCAAGTTGCTTAAAATGGATGGCACGTAATGGAGAGGGTGTTGTGTGTTCTCCCCGAAACACAAATTCGCGTGTTCCTGTATTTACGGAGGAATATCTTGGGACCCACAATAATTCATATGCCAATGTTGCCCACGATGACTTTATAATAAAATAACATATAAAAAAGGTAGATATGCTTTTGACGAAAATGTCATCTCTAAGATAGATATGTGTTGGACGAAAATGTCCTCCCGCTCCCCGTATATAGATTTGCACGTTTCACCTTTGTTTTTAGCTTGTGTTACAACACATGGTCGCCTTCTCGTTCCTGCCTTGTGTTAGATAGAAAACGTTTCCTGGTTCTTTCCTACCTCGTGGAGATAACTATAAATCAAACGACTGGTTCGATCATTGGTGGGCGTCAAAGGGGGATTTGTCGGCCATCTATTTTTACAGTCTTCTCTTCTTTTTTGTTTTTTGTTTTCGTAAGGTAGTATGAAAAAAAACAATGACGCACAAACATTCCAATAAGTGCCATTAAAGCGTCGTGAGTACCTTTCCATATCATCATGCTATTGTGGAAGAATGTATGTCGTCGTGAGTGTCATTAAGGCGTTTTGTTATTCCAGGTAGATTTTATCGTTTCAACGTTTGGAAACTTAAAAATATTTGTAAGACGCTGAGACCTATTGACAAGAATGCTTGGTTACAGATGCGAGCAAGGGCCTGTACCCTATCCGGTATCGTTCATTCACTAAGTATATGCAATGTAACACAAATTGCGGTTGTAGTAACATGTATATCGATTTGTGAGATATTGTTTCATTTGTAATATATTATGTTGAATTGCTGTATATCGATTTGTAAGATATTAAGTGTTTTCTAGTATCGATTTGTGAAATATTATTTTGTTTGCTGATATCGATTTATAATATTATGCTGAATTGTCGTATATCGATTTGTAAGCTATTATGTGTTTTATAGTGATGATTTGTGAGATATTATTTTGTTTGTTAATATCGATCTGTAATATGTTATGCTGAATTGCCGTATATCGGTTTGTAAGATATTATGTGTTTTCTATTATTGATTTATGAGATATTATTTTGTTTGTTAATATCGATTTGTAATATATTATGCTGAATTGCCGTATATCGATTTGTAAGATATTATGTGTTTTCTATTATCGATTTGTGAGATGTTTTGTTTGTTAATATTGATTTGTAATATATTATGCTGAATTGCCGTATATCGATTTGTAAGATATTATGTGTTTTCTACTATCGATTTGTGAGATATTGTTTTGTTTGTTACTATCAATTTGTAATATATTATGTTGAATTGTCAAATATCGATTTGTTAGATATTATTTGTTTTCGAGTATCGATTTGTTAGATATGGTGTTGTTTGTTAATATCGATTTGTAAGTTATTATGCTTAACTAATCAATAGCCATTGTTATATGCATCTTGAATAAATCGTAGTAAACGTATGCATTAGCTAACGTAAATTGATATTTTTCACATGATAGTGTTGAGCATATCAGCTAGTTGCAGTGAAGATGACGTATCTCAATCATTGGAAAGTCATGGAGCAACAAACATCCGTACTATCGATGCACCTGAAGCATTGAATATGTGCACTAATGATGCACATGATAAGAAGGGTGCAGGCATTGGATTCACTCTTGACTTGAATATTTCAGCAGACGAAATGCAAGTCGATAATGAGGTAGACGATCATGACAATGCACTTGACAAAGGTGCATGCACCTCACGTCTACATGATAGTACACTTGATTCTGTTCCCTTAGAGAGAATGCAGTTTAATAATGAGGAGTTTCAATGATTATGCCTTAAAACTTGGCTTCAGTGTTAGAAGGTATTCTTGGGAAAAAATGCATAGGGTGTCATGGTGAGAAAGACATATGTTTGTTGCAAGCAAGGTTGGAAGAAGTCAAGTGGAAATCCAATAAGGAGCAAGCCAAATTCAAGATGCGGTTGTCCAACGAGAATGGTGTTAAGAAGACTTCTGAATGGAAAATATATAGTTCGTACTTTAATCAATGATCATAACCATGAATTAGTCGCTTCATTTATGACTCTTATGTTAAGGTCACATCGTAAAGTAACTGAAGCGCATGCTGCAATTGCTGAAACAGCTGATACTGTCGGCATTGCACCAAGGAAGACATACAATTTCTGCACGCACGCAGATGGTGGTCGCGAGAATGTACCATTCACACCTATGGATTTAAGAAACCACTTGAGAAGGAAGAGGTCAGAAAACATGAAGATCGGAGGAATATGTTCTTTAGTTGATTACCTACAGAAAAAATCAAACATTGACCTTGGTTTCTTTAGTGCAATGCAATTGGATGAAGATGGGTATGTTGTGAATATGTTTTGGGCAGATTCAAAGTCAAGAGTGGATTATGAATGCTTCAACGATGTGCTTATTTTTGATACAACAGTGAAGATTAATTCGGAACAATGGCCATTTGCGCAGTTTGTCGGAGTGAACCATCACTCACGGAGTTGCATATTAGGTGACGCTTTTTTGTATGACCAGACCAAGAAAACATTTGAGTGGTTGTTCAGAGTATTTACACAGACAATGAATAGGAAGCACCCTGAAGCTGTACTTACAGATGGTGATCATGCAATTGCAGTTGCAGTGTCTCATGTATGGCCATATGCACATCATCGCCTATTGTTTGTGGCATATCTTTCAAAATGCAGCAAAGAACATATGACACATTTTTAATTAGAAGACAGGGTTTGATAAAAAGTTTAGACAATGTGCACTTAAGAGCATAGATGAGATCACCTTTATGTCTGATTGGGAGCAAATGATTCAGATGTACGACTTTAAAGACCGTGTGTGGTTACAACATTTATATGTAGACAAAGAGAAGTAGACATTGGCATATGTAAGACAATACTTTTCTGCATGTATGATAAGCACACAAAGAGCTTAATCTATGCATGCCACACTGAAAAAAACATTATATTCATGTTTAAAATGTTTCATTTCATGGAGCAGTATGAATTATTTATAGACGGTCTTAGACAGAATGAGCTTGAACAAGATATGAAATGCTTCAACACCCGACCTGTAACTTTGGGTATGAAAATATTGATGCGAACTGCAGATCTGTATACACTAACTGTATTTGAATGAACTAAGAAGGAGGTTATACAGGTCATGAATTGCAACATAGAAGGACGTATGTAATATGAGAATATACATAAATACCATGTTGCATGGGATAGCGAAGAGTATCCAAAAAGGCAAGAAGCACATGTTATGTACAATGTTGATAACAAAAAAGTTGAATGTGCATGCAAAATGTTTGAATTCAAAGGTATTTTATGTCGTCATGCATTAAAGACACTTAATCAAGAGAAGATACAAGAAATACCTGAGTCATATATACTGCAAAGATGAATGAGACAGGCAAAGATTGAACTGCTAGAGACAAATAAAGTCAGTCCATCTAGTGTTGATGAGAAGTGCCAGATAGCCTCTCGTTACCAATAACTATGTAGGTCACTTATGCAAGTTGCAGATTTGGCATCGAAAAGCGAAAAAGCCAACGTGTCAAGAGAATTACTTAAAAAAGTATAGTTAATTTACCATGAGTCTGTTGCAGCTCGTGAAGACCAATCTAAGAAAACGGGATCAAACAACGTAGGTAAAAATCACGCTTTCTCTGACCCTTGTGAGAAATTGCGCCGAAGCGTAAACATCATCTTCGACAAGTCAGGAGTAAACATTGTAGATTATGATGAAAATATTCACTTAGTGAAGGGTATCAAAAGGAAACATGTGTCTGATTGAAACCGTCGGAGGACAAAGGGTGCACTGGAATTGGTTGGCAAAAAAATGTCTAAGAAACAACCAACCCCTTCGCATGAACAGGTATGTAATACAATATATTGCTTCCCATGTAAATTGTATTAGGCGCAACCTATCAATATCTTACTTGTGTAATTTTCAACATTCAGCAATACCATATAGACATGCACTACAATGTTGGAACCTGCAATCCACTCGACCTGTTTGAGTGGAATGATGACATGAGTATGACAAGCCTTTTGGTATGTAACAATTTTGGGAGGATATGAGCATTTCTTGTTGAACTTAATGTAGTGTCTGATATTGTTCTGTTTCATGACAGGCTTTGTTCAATTAAAAAATGAGCAACCCAATATAGGAATCTCATGTGGATTCTTCAGCTTCAAAATAGTTGTAGCATTTAACTTTCATATCTTACAAATCGTTGTAATGTTTAACATTCTATAATTCTTTGTTGTAGTTCTATAATTCTTTATTGTAAATCAATAATTCTTTGTTGTAATTCTATAATTCTTTGTTGTAAATAGATAATTCTGTGTTGTAATGTTAGAATTCTTTGTTGTAATTCTACAATAGAAATTATACAACAAATATCATAAAAATTGATACTAGAAAACACATAATATCTTACACATCGATATACAACAATTGAGCATAATATATTACAAATCGATATACGGAAATTCAACATAATAGCTTACAAATTGATATTAACAAACAAAACCATATCTCACAAATCGATACTCTAAGACACATAATATCTTACAAATCGCAAAAGAGATTAGCGATGTATGTGGTGTACAAAGACTTGTAATATTCGCCCTTCGTCAATGAAAATCCAATAGACGATTAGAGACATGTACTGTTCATAAATCGTTGTGATGCTCACCCTATGTGAATGAAAATCACAAAAGGGATTGACGATGCATGCAGTGAACAAAGGCTTGTAATGTTCGCCCTTCGTTAACATAGACATAACCCGTAAAAGCGATTAAGAAATATCGTTGACATAGACATAGCCCATAAGGGCAAATCATGATAGCACGTAGCATATATACGTCATTGTGTAAATTGCTATGGTATGTGTCATTCAATTAGACAAAGCTCATTGTCTAAAAGACAGATGTCATTGTGTAAATCACAATGGTATAACGATTTATACAATGAAGTCTATGTCGGCCACATCTGAATAAAAATCGCACTGTGCATGAGTACAAATCACGGTAAAATTGCATGATTAATGTTTGTGCAAATCGTTTTAGACTTTTATCAATCATGATATAAATCGCGATAGGAACACAACTCATAAAAGCAAATCAGTGGCATTTTCACGCTACAAAACGCAGAACGCTTGTTTGATTTTTATTTTCAAACGCCTATCATTACAACGATTTGTTTAGTGACATTTGTGTGCTACACTTATACATAAATCGATGTTAATAAAAACATCATATCTCACAAATCAACACTAGAAAACACATATAATCTTACAAATCGATATACAACAATTCAACATAATATATTACAAATTGGTATATGGCATTTCAACATAATGTCTTAAAAATTGATATACGGTAATTCAACATAATATATTACAAATCGATATTAACAACCAAAACAATATCTCAGTAATCGACACTAGAAAACACATAATATCTTACAAATCTATATACGATAATTCAGCATAATATATTACAAATCGATATTAACAAAACATTATCTCACAAAAATCGATATAATATCTTAAATTGTTGTGGAATTTACATTGTTGCGATTTGGGCGCTTGAGGTGGCGATTTGCGTATTCAACACATGTTAGCCAGGTTCATAATTTTGGTTTATGGATCAATGTGAAATTTGTACACAGTCTTACAAAATTTGTTACAAATGTCTAAACAAAAAATTTGAAAATTGAAAGTTGAACAAAAAATTGCTCTCTCTTTCTCAGAAGTAGAACATAATTGTGTTCACGTTATCCTTAAAAACAGGTAGACGTTTAAAATGACTTCCTCTTATTCCTGGGGGCCTTGCGTCTTTCGTAGCTTTCTAGGTAATCTTGTAGTCTGGGTTTTTGTATCTTCCTCAACTAGAAAATCCTTCAATTCTTCGCATAGTTCTTTGCATAATCAAGGAATATCATCATGAAAAAAAAAATTGAAAATGAAAACAATATAAAAATGTAGTCATTAATAATATAGGTTAATAAAACATGCTTAAGTATACAACATACAATGGTGAATTCTAGTGCTCGTCCATAGTATATTGCTTCAATATACTTCATTACAAAGATGCCATAATCGACGCCATTATTTTGTAAAGGAGTATCCTCTGTGACGTGAAGCCTCCACGAGCCAATGTCGACACCCAACATGTCTTTGAAAAATCCAACCTGTAGTTTATGCAAAAGCAAGTAAATTTCAGGCCACGGTACAAGATACGATAATCTTAAAGATAGAAACTTACCAAATGCACAATGTCACTGTCTACACCAATGTCATAGTCCAAGGAGTTGTATAGCCATATTTTTTGTTCTCGTACATCCAACACGTATAAGACTCAATGCTTTTCCGATTGCCACAATGTAGGAATCAATTTCTGCAAATCGATTATAAAATATCTTAAAAAATGGACATGAAAATGCGTACTGATACCATAAAAATCAATGTTAAGAATCAACATATAAATCAATATTAAGAATCAAACCAATATCTTAAATCAATATTAGGAATCAAGATAGAATCAAAACATCTTAAATCACTATGAAAATTCCTATTGATAGCTTAAAAATAGATATTAAGAATTAGCAAAGAAATCAATATTAAGAATCAAAACAATATTTTAAATCAATATTAAGAATCAGCATAGAAATCAATATTAAGATTCAGAGCAATATCTTAAATCAATTTAGAAATTCGTATTGATATCTTAAAAATTGATATTGAGAATCAAAACAATATCCTAAATCAATATTAAGAATCAACATAGAAATCAATATTAAGAATAAGAACAATATCTTAAATCAATATTTAGAATCAATATAGAAATCGATATTAAGATTCAAAATAATATCTTAAATCAATATTAATAATCTAAACAATATCTTAAAAATCGATGAAGAATAATCAATATAGAAATCAATATTAAGAATCAAAACAATATCTTAAATCGATATGCAAATTCCTATTGATAGCTTAAAAATCGATATTAAGAATCAAAACAAGATCTCAAATAGATTTAACATCTTACAAATCGATATGGTCATAAACCTTTTCACTTGAAAAAAAGTCTGTCATTTGATCATTGTCACACCAGTATTGTATTTCGTCTAGAAATCCAACTGCGTATGGCATTCAGCGGACAATACTCAGTTGAACGTAATAGTAATAATAGTAAGTTTAAAACACGAAGGTTCATTAGTAAATAAAATGACAAAATAAACATATAAGATAACCGATATACCATAAAATAAGGAGTGACGACGCGGACCGACATGATTCTTCCTTTGCTTTGAATATACATGATGAAATCGTGTATAGTCTGTTTAGAACAAATGTGCATTTGTTAATATACATACCCATGGCATACGTTAATGTACAACTGATAGTGGTTTCATATGTACAAAATTACTAATAGTTGTCCTTCTGCAAATTCATCTTGCATTCGGTCGATGTTCTCTTCGGGCACTTTGCTGAGTTTTCTGGCACCTTGTTTTGTAGATACTACACGAAAATTAACTGAATATTTAGTAAAATAACTGTAGCAATATATTTAGTAAACGAACTATAAGCGACGTAAAAAAGATGAAGCAAGTTATAGAAATTGAAGATACCCTTTTTTGCGGACATTCGACTGAATCATAGCGTCCTTCTTTGACATCGATACAGCTTGCGCTTAGAAGGAGGTTAGAGAAAATGTCATTTTTTCTGTTCGTTGCTCACGTAGCAGGTTATAGGAAAGGCTCCTTTTCTTCTTTAAATGAAACGTTGTCTGTTCCATGCTATTAAAGGAAACGTCTTCTGTGCCTTACGAAACACGATGATTCATTCTTTTATTGTTTACATCCCGTAAATTTTCAAAAATCTTGCAAAAAGAATATTAACAAATAAATAAATTACATTACGCATTAATTAAAAGACGTCGTTTCATTTGCTAGTATCATCGACACGATGTTAGTACGTGTAAATGAATGACATGTAGCATGACATCAACAACATGTCAGATCCTAAACCCTATACTAATGTTATGCAACATTTATTGCAACTAAAGGAATCACTATACATAATAAACTCAAAACTAGTAATCGCTATACGATTTAGCAAACGTAAGAACAAATTATGGTAACTGCATAATCGCTATATCTATTAATCGCTAAACTAAGTAATTGCTATCATAAAAAATGCTATAAATAATAAACCCTAAATCAGTAATTGCTATACGATTTAGCAAACGTAAATACAAATAATAGTATCTTCATAATCGTTATACTGAGTAACCGACATATTAAGTAATCGCTATCACAAGAAACACTAAAAGTAATAAACCCTAAACTAGTGTTCACTATACGATTTAACAAACATAAGTAGAAATTGTGGTAACTTTCTAAACACTATACATATTAAGCGCTATATAAAGTAATCGCTATCACAGGAATCGTGATACATAATAAACCCTTAGCCAGTAATCGTTATACATAAGAACAAATCATGAAAGAGTTATATAATTACAAACCTAAGTTTATGTAGTCTTGTCGATTTTTCAGTGGCACTTCTGTGTTACACTTATTAAGGAAAGAATTATATAATTACAACAAAGAATGTCAAAATTATAACATAGAATTACCAAGATACACAAATCATATATGTTATTCACTTGCGCTTGATGACTCAGATGGACATAGAACTCGTCTCTTTTTTGGACTTGGTGGAGTCTCTTTATTCGGTGGCCTCTTCGTTTCCTTGATCTTATAAAACCCACTGGTAATCATCTCAACTAGCGATCCAATTTATTTACTCAAATTCTGCACGTCCTTCCATAACTCCTTATTCTCACTCTCCAGCATCGCTAACCTTTGGTCGGACAATACCTTCTCTTTTAGGAGTTGTGTTTGCTCCTTATCGTGTACTGCAACAAATGAAATCGTAGTATTCGCCAAATGGACACGATGGACATTACGTCTATGCTAGAGGATGGCATGCTTGGGGATAAGAGTGATATCACTTTCAGGTTGCTTCTCCCCAATCTGTCGATTTTCATGCATGGGTTGCCAATATTGTTTGAAATAGTTTGGGTCATATTGTCGTTCTTTATAATCATATGGTATGGCACGAACACCTCATTTGTTTCAACTATCCAATTATTTCCTGAAGCATTCGTGACAATTCATGTTTGTGGCCCCACCACTATTCATCTTCCTTTTCAATGCCATAGGCAATTTTGGTATTAACTGTCCCAAGCCAACTTGTAGGAGTACTCGACTACCATGCTGCATCTCGGCTTCACATTTGCTAAAGAGCCAAATATCGCATACAGACAGTCTCGCAACCTCGACAACAACCTCATCGTCCTCATCCTCCTTATCCCCATAAGGTCTCCACACAACCTGTATAATCGAGATTGTGGTTTAGATATAAACATAATTATTCATGCCAAATGTTGAATGCGATAACGATTTGTACAAAAGAAGACAAAATGCTGAATATGATGATTACTTAAGAATGCTAAATATTATAACGATTTAAGGTAATGAAAGTTAGATGCAAATGCGATAACGATTTATACTAAAGAAAATGAAATGTCGAATGCGATGATTACTTGAGAATGTTAAACATTACAACGATTTATGATAATGAAAGTTAGATGCAAATGCGATAACAATTTGTACTAAAGAAAATGAATTGCCGAATGCGATGATTACTTGAGAATGCTAAACATTACAATGATTTACGGTAATGAAAGTTAGATGCAAATATGATAACGATTTGTATTAAAGAAAATGAAATGCTGAATGCGATGATTACTTGAGAATGCTAAACATTACAACGATTTATGATAATGAAAGTTAGATGCAAATGCGATTTGTACTAAAGAAAATGAAATGCCGAATGTGATGATTACTTGAGAATGCTAAACATTACAACAATTTACGGTAATGAAAGTTAGATGCAAATGAGATAACGATTTGTACTAAAAAAAATGAAATGCTGAATACGATGATTACTTGAGAATGCTAAACATTATAACGATTTACGGTAATGAAAATTAGATGCAAAGGCGATGATGATTTGTACTAAGGAAGACAAAATCCTAAAGCGATGATTACTTAAGAATGCTAAACATTACAATGATTTAGATAATGAAAGTTAGATGCAAATGCAATCACGATTTGTACTAAAGAAAATAAAATGCCGAATGCTATGATTACTTGAAAATGCTAAACATTACAACAATTTACGGTAATGAAAGTTAGATGCAAATGCGATAACGATTTATACTAAAGAAAATGAAATGTCGAATGCGATGATTACTTGAGAATGTTAAACATTACAACGATTTATGATAATGAAAGTTAGATGCAAATGCGATAACAATTTGTACTAAAGAAAATGAATTGCCGAATGCGATGATTACTTGAGAATGCTAAACATTACAATGATTTACGGTAATGAAAGTTAGATGCAAATATGATAACGATCTGTATTAAAGAAAATGAAATGCTGAATGCGATGATTACTTGAGAATGCTAAACATTACAACGATTTATGATAATGAAAGTTAGATGCAAATGCGATTTGTACTAAAGAAAATGAAATGCTGAATGTGATGATTACTTGAGAATGCTAAACATTACAACAATTTACGGTAATGAAAGTTAGATGCAAATGAGATAACGATTTGTACTAAAAAAAATGAAATGCTGAATACGATGATTACTTGAGAATGCTAAACATTATAACGATTTACGGTAATGAAAATTAGATGCAAAGGCGATGATGATTTGTACTAAGGAAGACAAAATCCTAAAGCGATGATTACTTAAGAATGCTAAACATTACAATGATTTAGATAATGAAAGTTAGATGCAAATGCAATCACGATTTGTACTAAAGAAAATAAAATGCCGAATGCTATGATTACTTGAAAATGCTAAACATTACAACAATTTACGGTAATGAAAGTTAGATGCAAATGCGATAACGATTTGTACTAACGAAAATGAAATGCTGAATGCGATGATTACTTGAGAATGCTAAACATTACAACGATTTATGGTAATGAAAATTAGATGCAAAGGCGATGACGATTTGTACTAAGAAAGACAAAATCCTAAAGCGGTGATTACTTAAGAATGCTAAACATTACAATGATTTATGCTAATGAAAGTTAGATCCAATTGCGATAACAATTTTTAATAAGGAAGACAAAATCCTAAAGCGGTGATTACTTAAGAATGCTAAACCATATAACGCTTTACGCGAATGAAAGTTAGATGCAAAGAAGATAACGATTTATACTCAGACAAAATCATAAAGCGATGATTACCTAAGAATGTTAAACATTACAATGATTTTAAACCATTTACCTCATTTAATTGTAGCCAATCTAAAATGAATTAAGCATTTTCGCACTTGAAATTTAATGAAGCTCACTCGCCGATCATGGGAAAACCACAAACCGCAGGGCCACATTAAGGACGCAAGGCGACAATATGCTCCCAAGTTCAGGCCTACAAAAATAATATATTAGTAATACTACAACCTTCAATGAGCTTAGTACACAAGCACTAAATATATAATAAATAAATACCTGAACAAATGGCCAAAACCCCCCGACGGTTTTCGTACTCTTACTCGCACGGTAAAGTTGACTGTACAAGTGTGCGAGCATAGCAACACCCCATACCAGTTGTCGACTTCATCTAAGTCTTTCAGGAACTGCAGCCACAAGTAACTTATTCTTGAACCAGAACAATCAAAAAATAAAGTAAGTCCAAAAAAACAAAGAAGGAAGTCGTGCAACTCTTGGTCAACTGCTTCAGGTGCACATGTAGCGGACCAACCTTCCCATTTATTACAAAAAAAATGAACTTTCATCGATGAGGAATTGCATTCACCAGAAATACGCTCACACCATTCCTCCATCGACATTCCTAGAAGGGTCGTGCAATTGTCTCTTGGGTTATAGTTTGAATCCCGTGTTAGGACAACACTTTCATGACACTTAAGACCCGTAATCCGTGCCACATCTTCTAGGGTCATGGTCATCTCAAAACCCCCAAACTGGAATGTGTTCGTCTTATGATTCCACTTATTGACCAGGTGGGTCATGGTGTTCCAACAATTTTCAAAATAATGTTGGTCCAGAAGGCCACCAAAGTGCATCTTTCATAATCGGTCATTCTGATATTCACTTAGCTTTCTGAACCACAACAGAACTACATGCCACTGACACTGCCCTCTCATCTTTTCACCTGCTGCTTTGCTTATCTTCTGACCTTCTTGTAACATAAAATATCAAATCATAATTAATCGCTATACATAATAATTGTTATCGCAGCAATCGCTATACAAAGTAATCGCTATCGCATTAATCACTATCACAGTAATCGCTATAGAGAGTAATCGCTATACAGAATAATCACTATACATAATAATCGCTATACAGAGTAATCACTATACATAATAATCGCTATACATAGTAATCACTATACATAGTAATCACTATACATAATAATACCTACAACAGTATACTGCGACATACAATAGCGATTAACGTAGCTTGGTTACACTTTTCTCCTCTTCATCCCCTTCATTCCTCTGCTTTTATACTTCTTCCTTCCTTCCGTCCTTCGCGACCATCGTATGCTTTTTCCTTTCTTTTTCTTTCTCTTCCTCGTCCTCCTTCTCCTTCCTTTGTCTTTCCTTCTCTTCTTCATCCTCCTTCTCCTCCTTTTGTCTTTCCTTCTCTTCTTTGTCCTCCTTCTCCTTCCTTTGCCTTTCCCTCTCTTCCTCGTTCGCCTTCTCCTTCTCTTTACTTTGCCTTTTCCTCTCTTCCTCATCCTGATGCTTCTTCCTTTGCCTTTCATCTTCCATCTTCATCATTTGGCTTTCCTTCTCTTCCTCCTCCTTCTTCTTCAATTGCCATTCCCTCTCCTCATTCTTTTTTTGCCTTTCCTTCTCCTTCTTATTCTTTTTTTAGCTTTCGCATTCCTCCGCCTCCTTCATTTGCCTTATCCTCCTTTGCTTTTCAAAAAATTCCTGCTTCATCAGTTCCATTTCCTCCTTCTTCTTCTTCAACTGCCTTTCCCTCTCCTCTTTCTGCTTTTCCTTTGTCTTTCCTTCTCTTCCTCGTCCTCCTTCTTCTTCCTTTGCTTTTCTTTCTCCTCCTCCTCCTCCTCCTCCTTCTTTTGCCTTCGCTTCTCCTCCTTTTCCTTATTCTTCCTTTGCTTTTTCCTCTCTTCCTCCTCTTTATTCTTCCTTTGCTTTTCCCTCTCCTCCTCCTCCTTTTGCCTTCGCTTCTCTTCATCCTTCTCCTTATTATTCCTTTGCTTTCCCCTATCCTCTACCTCCTCCTTCTTTTGCCTTGGTTTCCTTTGCTTTTTTTCATTATCCTCCTCATTCCTTTTATTTTGCTTGTCTTCGTCATCATTCTTCTTCTTTTTCATCGTTGAATTATCATCTTCAATATCTGACGGATTAGGCCCTGATCTATACTTTACTAGCAATTGCTCCCTTTCTTTATCATTCTCAATCTTTATTATTCTGTAGTACGCTTCTACTTGCTCATACAAAGCATACTCTTAGACAATTACATCAAGAGTTTTCTCCGCTAATGACAAATCATTTCTTCTCTTAGGAATGTAAGCCTTTGGAAACCGGCACAACACAAAAACTTACCGAGACAACAAAGGGTGCTCCGACGAAAGAAGATGAAGCGTTAGAATTTTTGTGGAACGTTTAGGGGGAAATATTGCGAAGAACTCCTTTTATAGCTGAGGAGTTTAATACTTATGGGACCCACCAAAGATTTTTTATCGGTTCACATTTTTTGTCGGTTCACGTCTTATAATAAAATATTTTATAATGATGTCATTGTTGACCACAAAGATCTGCCTTTGTTGCAAAAATATTGTCATAATATAACGCAATCAGATATTCAAATATCATATAAATCGATATAGAAATTACTGTTGATAGTTTATAAATCGATATTAAGAATAAAATAATCTCTTAAATCCATATTAAGAATTAGTATAAAAATTGATATTAAGATTCAAAACAATATCTTAAATCGATTTAAAAATTCGTACTGAATTGCCGTATCGATGATTAATATATTATGCAATATGTATATCAATATGCAGTATCAATTTTTAAGATGTTATACCATGTATTGTCATATCGCGACCTACACAATGACGTCTATGTCTGACACAACTGAATGAAAATTGCTATTGGCATGAGTACAAATCGCGATACAATTGCACGGATAAATCGTTGTCTCATCTAGCCTTTAAATTTAAAACTCGTTTAGGGTTTAGGGTTTAGGGTTTAGGTATAATGTTTAGGATTTAGGTTTAGAGTTTAGGGTTTAGGGCTTAGTGTTAGGGTTTAGTAAGATATGACACAATTTGTAAATCCCTTTCTTTATCATTCTCAATCCTCATTATATAAATCATAAATCATTGCTGCTTTAAATGTATAAATCACAAATTATTAAATATATAAATCATTGCTGCTTTAAATGTATAAACAATTTGTACATATAAAGACTATGAACTATCGCGATTTGTCTTTAAGAGCTTTGTCTAAGCGAACGATATGTTCTATCACGATTTACAAAATGATTGATTCATAAATGGCGGAAAGAAAACTAAACAAATCGCGATTTGCTTTTACAAGCAATGTCTATGTGAACAATATGTCCTACCGCGATTTACACACTGACTGACTCATAAAAGAAGAAAAAGAAAAACAATAAACAAATCGATACGATGTTTATACTTAGTAAACTATAAATCCTGACTTAGTAGCAAATCAATATCACTGTACGATAATTGATATAGCGATTTGCTTGATACCGATTGTCCTTTCGCGAATTAATTTTATGAGCTTTGTATATGTGAACAACATGTCCTACCGCGATTTATACAATGACTGATTCATAAAAGGCGGAAAGGAAAATACAATAAACAAATCAACACGATGTTTAAGCATAATAAACTATAAATCAAGTTAACTTCAACGATACATTACAACCACATTCATTACAAAATATATGAGTGCTGCACATTCTTTGCTTCTCATGCAAATATCCTCAGCTGAATATTCTTTGCTTTCAGAGTACTGCACGTTCTTTTTTTTCAGAGATCCTCCAATGTTATCACTTCTGGCACAGAGTTCATATTCTAGCTAGCAAGAGCTCTAGAGAGATATATATTCGATCGGCATATAGAATCGCTTTGCAACAGAAAATGAGCGCACTGTTGAGAATATGCTTCACAAACTTTAGCTCAGGCACTCACCGCTAGAAGGAACCGATTCTATATGCATATTTGTCATGAAGTATATCGAAGGTAGGCAGATATTTTCCCAACTACGAATTATGGTTTGCGAACATTGGAGGGTCCGGTAGTAGGAATAGATCAAATAGATGAACATCAACATCACCCCTGTCTATCATGCAGAATATTTGTGCTTGCTCAGGTATGGCGGCAATGATTGAACATGATTAAGGTCGTTATATTCTGCGTAAGCTTCGATATACTTCATGACAAATATGTCATAGTCGTATGTGTCATGAATATATTGATGTATACATAGAAGATAACAACCATAATCATCATTGAAGATTATACAGATCTTTCCTCACGGCGTGAAACAACTATGTTATCAGCATCAAAACCCATCTATCAAGCACAGGTAGAAGGAATACAGAAGAACAAAGAAGAAAGAAAAATACAAGGGAGAAGAAGAAGAAGGAGAAGAAGAAGAATAAGAAAGAGGAGAAAAAAGAAGAAGAAGCTGCGCTGCCGCAGAAAAGAGGATAAATAGATTAAGGTTTTAGACATGGACAACGGGTCGGGTAGGGTAGGGTAGGGTAGGGTTTTACATAGATTAAGGTTTTACACAGATCTATATTAGGGTTTTACATAGAATAGGGTTTTACGCACGTGTACACAAATCAATACAACGTTTAGACTTACTAAAGTACAAATCGATTTACAACTTGATAACTATTAAAAAGTTGCAAATCACTATCACTGTTATATAGAAGAAGTGTTCTATCACGATCTGTATAGCAACAAACATTAAGTTAAAGTTATAAATCGTTATCACTGTTTTATAGAAGAAGTGTTCTATCAAGATCTGTACAACAACAAGCCTAAATAAGAAATGATTTGTCCTATCGCGATTTGCGTTTAAAAGGTTTGTTTATGTGAACAATATCCTATAGCAATTTGATTTTACGAGCGTTTTCTACGTAAACGATATGTCGTATCGTGATGTACCTAATGACTAATTCATAAAAGGTAGAAAGAAAATAGCTGTAAATAAATCGACACAATATTTAGACTTACTAAAGAACAAATCGACACGATGTTTAGGGTTTAGGGTTTCAGGGTTCAGAGTTATGGTCTAGGTTTTAGGGTTTAAGGTTAAGGGTTTAGTAATTTATTAAGGGTTTAGGGTTTAGCGTTAGGGTTTAGTAAGATATTAATGGTTTAGGGTTAGGGTTTAGGTTTAGGGTTTAGGATTTAGGTTTAGGGTTTAGGGTTTAGGGTTTAGGGTTTAGGGTTTAGGTTAAGGTATAGTAACAAATCGACACGACGCTTAGACTTAGTAAAGTATAAATCGATTTACAACTTTATAACTATAACGATTTGCTTTTACGAGCATTTGCTATGTGAACGATATGTTGTATAGCGATTTACTTGATACTGATTCATAAAAGGCGGGAAGGAAAAACAATAAACAAATCAACACGATGTTTAGACCTACTAAAGAACAAATCGACACGATGTTTAGGGTTTGGGGTTTAAGATCTAGGATCTAGGGTTTAGGGTTTCGGGTTTCGAGTTTAGGGTTTAGGGTTTAGGGTTTAGTAATATATTAAGGGTTTAGTATTTGCCATTAGGGTTTAGTAAGATATTTTGGGTTTAGGGTTTAGGGTTAGGGTTTATGGTTTAGGTTTAGTGTTTAGGTTTAGGGTTTACGGTGAAGGTATAGGGTTTAGGTTTAGGGTTTACGGTGAAGGTATAGGGTTAGCGTTTTGGGTTAGATATTTATAGTATGTAATTGAAATGTGTGCGTGAGGAATAACAATTATAGCGATATGAGGTGGCCATTTGTGTGTTCAAATCGTTGCCCATTTAGGGTTAGTATAAATCGCTATTGCATCAAACGTATAAATTGTTCCTACTTTAAACATATAAATCGCTGATTCAAACTTACAAATCGATGTAGAAGTCACACCTTTCATAAGTACATATCATTGTAACGTTTGGGCTTCAACAATAAATCTTGTTGTACGATTTAACAAACTTACAAATCTTGGTAACTTTATATATCATAAATCGCTATTGCGTTAAATATATAAATCGTTGCTGCTTTAAATGTATAAATCATAAATCATGTTGATTTGGATTTGTTACCAAAATATCAATTTGTAAGCTATTATGCTTACGTTTATCATATCAATTTGTAATATGAATAAGCGATTATGCTGAATTGTCGTATCGATTTGTAGTATATTATGCGATATGTACATTGATTTCTGTGTTGAAATCGTTGCTCATTTAACAATTTCTATTAAAATCACTGCACATTATTTGAAGTATGAATTGTTGTAAATAGATATTATGTGTTTGCTAGTGTCAATTATTATGATATTTGTTGTATGAATCACGTCAAAACATGCTAATACTATAAATCATTAGTTTTATTGGCATGATAAATAATAACTCGAAGATCATTATAAATAACTGAATGGCATTGAATGTTGAACAAAGTTTACAAAGTTTGTATACTAAGTTAATAAACTCCAATTTATTACACTCCTCACGAGTGATACCTTATCATGCTTCCAACCACCTTATCATGCTTTGTCATGTTTCCAACCACCTTTCCTTTGGCAGGGTCAACCATTCTTTGTAAAGATATTCAATTATTTTTCTTCGATGAGTATATATGTACAACCAATACGAATGAGCTTGTTTGCTTGCAAAGGATATGTGAGATCTGACCCCTAATACAGAGTTGTCAGAACTTTTGCAGAAGAACATGGAGTTATCAGCTGCAGAGTATACTTTTGAATCCGCTCTTGTTGATTTAATATCTGATAGATCCTCAGCTGCACGACAAAGGGTGGTCCGACAACAGACGACGGTAAAAGTTGGTCCGACAGTAGACGACAGTAAAAGGTGCTCCGACAACAGACGACGGCAAAGGGTGCTCCCGTGGCAGCAGACAACATCAAAAGGTGCTCCTCCGGAGGTGTAAGGATGATCCAGAACGGAGAGGGCGACATATTTTGAGGTTGAGACTCTTCAAGTAGAGGTGTTTACTGCTTAGGGCAAAAACAAAAGGTTATCCTCCATTTTCTGGCTGGAGGACATTTTGGTACATTACTCGAAACATTGTTTCATGACGCTAATGGTGGGAAAAGATACTTAGATCTTTGTAAACGCATCAGACTTTGATGCTAAGTGATGCAAACACACACGGGGAAACGAGCCCCACGTGCTTACATACGTGGTGCTCATTCAGACCTGAGAACACGCACTTGCGTGTTCCGGGGGGGGGGGGGGGGGGACATATAACCTGCTTCACACATAATGAGCTTATTCACTGTCTTGATGGGTGTCCATTTTTAAGATGAACGACATCGAAGGCACCGTCAGAGGTGCCTCTAAAGCGATCCTCTCTCAAATCAAACATCCCACCACCGACCCTCTCCCTCTCCCTAAAAAAAAAGCACCATCACCAACATAACATTGTTAGTCATTGAATTGGTAAAACCCTTAAAGTCCTCTTAACCATCAGAAAATACACCTAGCTTTGACAGTTGCAACAACGAATGTTCTCCATGAGTTTCGAACTGTGGTCATTCATGGTAGATGACAAACCATGGTCGCCTATAAGGAAGGCAAAGCCCTTATGAGACTTTGAGGTGACAACAATTGCATATATTAGTTCATCTTATTCTATTTGCCATGAACAAGTGGCCAGAGTATAAAACACAAATATTTGGCATATTTTAAAGTCAAAAGCCTTAAAAAAGTTTTTAAATTGGCTACTTATCATTTTCCTGATGGTGTCACGGGCTTATTTCTTCAATAGGCCAGTGTGGTGCGATGGTCCTTTCTTACCACCGTAAGCCTACCAGTCATTCACTTGCAACTAATTTGTCATGCGCATAGAATGCTTCGCAAACCTGCGATGCGCTAAACTGCTCAATCTGACTAGCCTAACGGCCACATACTAGCATTTTTCTATATGCTAAATCATTTTCATTAGCCCTGCACACCACCTCGTGCGCAACTGCCTAGCAGAAGCTGATCAAACACATTTTTTAATGTGTATTTCATCTAGTCCATCCCACTTAGTGCATAGCCGTCCCATACTAGCTATCACTTTTGAAAAGGGGATAAACTTGCCTTATCCTTGTGTGTCATGGGGCGTATTGCGACTCCATGCGCACGCTACAGCAAAACCTCGCCACTAAAGGAACAAGACCTTGTGGCCCCCAGTCCGAAGACCAATTGATGATTGAACACCATAGCGAAGAGCACCACTCAAACTCTTTTGTCGGCTCCTAGGCATTTTTTTGCCTAGCCCGAGTCACCATACTCGGTTGAAACTATCTAATGTGATCTTTTGAGAAATTAGCTCAAACCCACACTCACCCTCGTACGTCCAACCGTTATGCGTGAAAACTCCTGTAAGCCGAGAAGTCCTTAACCAAATATCAAAAGACAACATCCTCTGATCCATTGGCATTGCATAACCAAACAACGCTCTACCTCTATGTCTCCATACAATGATGCACTAATGACGATAACGTTGCCTATCATGTGCCATGCTATTATCGCACATCACCGTTCAAGCCAACACATACCGCACATTCCTATACTCGATGCATTTTCCACTCAATAAAGCTCTGCACTGCAACTGCCCTATTTTGAAGGCTCGGTCTGAAACATTTTCTTTCACCCAAACCATTATCGTCCTCGACAATGCCAGTGCAGGTAAGATCACAACCTTAACTAATATGCTAGTTTGCCTTTATACTCATTTTGGTTTATTTTTTTTTACCTTAACTTGTTTTTGTTTTCATCCACCATCGCCACAACCTTTAACACACTAAATTTCATCCCTTAAACGTGTCTCCAATCACTTAGACATCGGTCTTTTGCTTTATCAACGTCGAGCATTCTTTGCTCATGACAAATTAGTTGCAATTGAGCGATTGATAGGCTTGTAGTGGTAAGAAAGGTGATAAGAAAGGATCGTCGTGCTACAATGACCTATTAAAGAAATAGGCTGGTGACAGACTGTAACAAGCTTATTTTTTTTTTATGTAGTTTTCTTAGAAAGAAGATTTTAAATCCAAATGAGTATGGTTGTATAACGTCTGCCTAACAGCTTGGCTTTAAAAAAGAAAGATTTTGTTTTTCCTTTCCTTGTAAATATGCAATCGGCCAGTAGTGATAGCTTGTTCCTTTTTTCTGCAGGAATTATTCAAGAATATTAATATTTTGACCCTTTCACCAATAAGATGCGAGAAATTGGAATAAATAACACTAGGAAGGCGGGCTTATTTATTTCTCATACTCTCCTTCTAAGATTCAAACGTAAACGAGGCCATCTAACATTCAACCCATTGTTTAATTTCATGTTCATGTCTGTATGAAGCAAAAAAAAATATGCAATGGATTGATAGTTAGATAGCCTTGCTAAAAAAAGTATTAAGAAGTTTTTCACGGGGCTCTGTGTGCTTAGCTTGGGGTAACCATGATTTGTCACCTAACATTGAAACCCAAAGAAGTTATCCTTTGGTGCAAGGTTGAAACTGAGGCTACTCAAGGTTTTAGCAACTGAAGGCCTGCCAATATACGATGAGGTGTGGTTCTGCATCAAGGCCAAACACTTCAGAAGTGTTCCGGCCAGAGTAGGCAGTACACTGGCCCCTTCTTTAACAGGAGGCCACCTATTTTTTTTTTTTACATGGGGACAATGATTACATGGCTCTTCCTTTTTTTTTTAAAATTTATAACCTTATAAAACGACACCCAAGATAGCCCTCGCTTATCGTGCCAAACCTACCACTATAAGGATACAGTGGTGATATATTTTGCTGCTATTGTCTTACTTTTTTACGGCGATAAGTCTCATAAAAAAATATCCTTTATTGAGTAATAACGATCTATTTATATCTTACGGTTAAAGGGTGAACCAACACCTGCAAAAACTGAGAACACCAGTAACAGTAAGAGTGTGACAATCTTTAACAGTATGACAATCTTTAACGTTAAAGTTGTTACTTGTCTATGTTGCCGCAGCCTTATCTGGGGTCGAGGGCTTACTACCCGTTCAAAGTTTCCTAATCGTGCATGACCAGGTCTAGACTGACTATCTTCTAAAGTGCTTTGGTTTTCTCATCTGCCAAGTAGGTGTATCTTGTGCAAGTTTGTTTAAGAATCAACGTTTCATCTTTTTTGGGACTGCCCCACCTTTAGGAATATTTTCAAGCATACCTGGAACGAGGCTGAAGTCATCGTGCGTTAGGAGTCTTTCGCTCTGAACCTATTGTGGGGCTCGTAATCTGTTAGAAAGTGCAAAAGATGGAGTCTCATCTGGAGAACGTGGCTTCTTTCCTCATGGTGGGCGGTTTGGATGTCTCATAACAACGCTATTTTTCGAGAATGCCCAGTTACTTTAGGTAAGTTGGCGCATTGCATCTTATCTGATGTGCATTATATTTTACGTTTCTCGATCCCTCACGCCTTGGCTGCCTCCTGAACCGGGCTGATCAGTCGGTGCTTTTTGCTTTGCATCTCTGTTTTGGTTTTGTTTGTTTGGCTTTCGGGGCTGCTCTTCTGTGTTCTTGGGCTCAACTATGTTGACCCTTTCTCTTTAATGTTGATGCTTATTTTCGGCTCTCTTCTCATCCCAAAAGGGGAAACACCATGTTTGCATCTCATTAGTGAAGCACACTTTCCACTCACATCCTTTCAGTTTCTCACTCATTTTTCTTTGGCTTCTCACTTGCTTTTCTATGGTTTTCTCTTTGCCTTGTTTTCTGTATTTTTATGTTATTATTTATTTTTTTTGGCTTCTTACTTGTTTTTCTTTTATTTTCTTAGCGTTTTTTTCCATTTTTCATGCATATCCGCTATCGACACTTGCCTTCCCACTTCCTCTTCCTGTATCCATTTCCCTTCTTGGTAACCATTCACTTGTTTCATGCACAACGAAGGCATAACTTTCCCATTTATTTATTTTGTGATATTTTTAATTTTTTTATTTTCCATCATTTTTGTCAACAAAATATTAGCAACGCTAAAACAACTACAAGTGTAAATAATATAAAAATCAAAACAATGATTAAAATATTTAAATATATTCTGATTTTCATTTAAATGATAATATTAGGATGTTTTGAAAACATCACAACCGATTAAATGATCAAAACTCTCTCTCTCTCTCTCTTACCGTACCAATGTTGTCAGTATGGGCCTTGATGAATTGATCTTTAAAAAGATTTTGAGGAATCGGCTGATTCCGATTCTGAACTGAATCATTCATTTTTAACCAGAAGATGACACGTGTCACAAAAATATCAAAATAATATTAAAAATATTTTAAACAATTTTTAAAAATATTTAAAAATAAGCTTCATATCGATTTCTTGCCGATACGAATATGCTGACTAGCAAGGATAGTAACAACATTGAACCATAGAGTTTGATTTGTCATGCTTCATTTACTTTAGAATATACCTAAAAAAGTTTCTATCAAATTATGTCCTAAATAAGAAAAAAAGTCTAAGATTACAGTAAATATAATAATAAAAAGAGGGACTTTGACGTTCAAATTGTTAGGTTAAACTTAAAGACATGAAGTGTACTGAATAAACTACGGTAAACCCATCCGTAAGGATGATCTGCCTCAAAGAAAGCATTGGTTAGGTAAGATTGAATTGTTACGAGAGAGAGAGAGAGAGAGAGAGAGAGAGAGAGAGAGAGAGAGATGTGTATGCTAATTCAATGCAATGCATAAAGAAATTCATCTAACGATCGACCAACCTTTCAAATGGGTCAGGTTTCGGTTTTGATCCAACCTACCCGCAAGAAAAAGGAAAAAGATTCCTTGACCCTGGTGTCTAACGATACAATCTGCCATAATAAAGTTGGCATGCCTCCTAACGGATTTGCCCTTTTATTCCACAAATACCCCTGATCATTCAAAAGTGGCGGCGAACCACCTTGAGAACTTGATTTTTGAGTTACCCAAGAGTCACCTCGATACTACCCAAAATGGATTTCGGTTGACTGGTGACTGTTAGATCATTACCCATTGCAAGACAATAGAAGATGAAAATCCTAAGATATTTGTGTGAAAGTGAAAGCCAAGCTACAAATAGACACACATTTGGCCACCACAAGTCGAATCCCCCGCTCCCACATAGCAACAGTTCTCTTCTTCTTTGAGTATAAATTTATTAAGATAGGCTGCAAATCCAATTCTTGAAAATGGCTGGGTGCCTGCCATGTCCCATCCCCCCCTGCAACCAGTTGGCTTCTCCCCTGAGCCTGAAGAGTAAGTGCCAAAACTCAAAACTACCATGGTGGCCATCAAGACATGATTCAGTCAACCTCTCTCACTCTCCTGCAAGGAAGGTCTCAGTCAAGGCTGTAAATGGGAATCCACTCAATGCTCTTTCCATGCAAGATGGTGAGTCTTGTTGGTGATCATAACTCTTTCGGCTTCTTGGTTTTGCTTATCTTTTCTTTCTTGGTTGCTTTGTTCTTGATAGTAGGTGATACTGATACTAGTGCCTTCATATGTATATTCTATTTCCTTTTGGAAAATTTCTTGGACCAATCGTATTACTGCATGTGAGTTTCTGTTTATCGTAAAGAAAAACCAGTTTCTTTTTATTAAAAGAGAGAAATGAGAGAAAACAGAGGTGATTGGCAATTGTTATGTTTCAGTGGTTGGTGAGTTTAAATCTTGTTTGTCTAAATGCTAGTGGTATGCTGAAACTTCTCTCTCTCTCTCTCTTTTCTTTTTTTCTAACTTTTTTCTGATTTTTTGTTCTGGGTGAGGTTCTTCTGCAAATTTGCCTGTAAAAGAATCTTTTGGGAATCAATGGAAAGATGGAAAACTCCCTTTCTTTCCATCGGAAGATTTTTATGATGAGGCAATCTTTCGAAAGCCAGAGACAGAGACCACTCTTACTATTACTGTTGTTGGTGCCTCTGGGGATCTTGCAAAGAAGAAGATATTTCCAGCGTTGTTTGCTCTTTATTACGAAGACTGTCTTCCCAAGGTTCATTACTTCATCATGTTCTTTTCTAGATCTTACTTTAGCTAACGTTGCTCTTAAATTGTTCTGCTTTTGAACGGTTACGTCAATTGAGAAATTCAACATGTTGGCGTACTTCTGATTGTGCAGCATTTTACCATCTTCGGCTACGCAAGAAGTAAGATGACGGATGAAGAGCTTAGGACGACAATAAGCAGAACCTTGACTTGCAGAATTGACAAGAGGTAGCTTCTGAACATGGCTCTTTGGTTGCTTACGTTCTTATGGATGGGGAAACAAATTGAGTAAACATAGATACGTCAAACAACTAGAGTTGTAGCGAACAAATAGATTTTGGATTTGAAACTGTGGTTGCCAATAAGAGATTCACGAATTTTTTGCTGCTGTTTTGCTTAAACTCCTCACAAATTTAGCCATCTAAACTTTCTACTTGAGATTGTGGTTGCCATTCTGATGATTTTGATTAATGATGCTGTCTAGTTAGAATTCTATCACATTATGTATGTACTATTATCCTTCTGAATGGACTACTTTCTGTTGTGCAGAGAAAACTGTGATGACAAGATCGAACAGTTTTTGCAAAGATGCTTTTACCATTCTGGTCAATACAGTTCTGAGGACGATTTTGCAAATTTGGACAGAAAAATGACAGAGAAGGAGGTTAGATATTCCAATCTAATTGCTCTCTGTCCTAAATTACATCTTTGTAGATGCTCCATTTTGATCTCATCATGTCGAACATCATAGAAACTGTGAATGATGGTAGTCATGTTTTGTTTAGTTTGCCACCTACTTTTTGAGCCATTCGGATGGGAAGTCTCATCTATGACTACATTTAACTGTTTTATTCTATCAACACAATGCTCTGAGGATGCTTCATTTACATGGATAAATATTTATAAAAATTTGTTTTCCTCACTAGTTTATGCGGGTGGATCTGTCAGTTGTTCTCATGTTTTATGCATTACAAACATCTCTTTCTATCTCTGTAAAACTGTAACTGAAGTCATCATTGATGTAGAACAAATTATCTATAAAGAGAAAGGTTCTATAAGTTGGACCACATTTTATTGTGGCCACCCAAAAGGAAAAAAATCCGCGTTCATGAATCTTGTGGAAGTGTTTGTTACATGACATGTCCGTACTCACCTATACTCTGCAGATTTTGTTTGTTTTGAGAAACAGTCAATTTTATTTCTTTATTTTTCTACTGATTGTTTTCCAATATCTCGAAAAACTGGCCTTTTCAACTTAATGAAGATGTCTTTCTGTCACATCTTATACAGTATCATTTGGATGTTATTAAAGCAAAAGTAAATGATAAATCATAACATGTATAATTTTGAAGGGTCACTTTGACTTGTTTCAAGATTAGTATGGAATTTTATCCTGTTCCTGTATGTTGAATGTATATCATCATATATTTAATAAATTAAATAGCTAAGGACATAAGGCATCCTACTTCATAAAAAAAACATATTTTTGTCTGTGGATTGTTTCCTGACCCCCATCTTTACCATCTGTCTTTTATGCATATCTTCTGCTTTTGAAATTTTAAATTATCTTTTGCCTGATTCTTTATTAGTTATTTTGTTTTGTACAAGATGAGGGCGATCTATAGAACTCTCTCTGCATGCCTGACGGTGGGTGGGTTTGTTGTGAGATGATTCATGCACAAAGTAATATGCTTTGGAGTCAATTGGAGAAAGTTATTTTGGTGATGTTGAATGTGTGAAATTTTGGTTGATTGCACTTTTACAAATTTTTCCTTGGTTATGTTGACAGATCTTGTAGTCATGTAATGCTAGTGATGTTGATCCTGAACATGAAAAGTCATCATGATGTGGCAATTCTAAGCTTATGTCAAAGGTACTGAAAATGGCTAAAAGCATACTGCAGGCCATCTCTTTTCAGTATCCAAAGACGTACGGTAGTTCTCTATGGCTTTGCTAATATGCAGCCTTCTGATATTGTCCTTTTCCTTGTGTAATCAACAACAAACTTTGTGTTGTTGATATTCATATTTTATGAATATTAGATGAATTTGAGGGTATTTTAGAAGTATTGGAACATTACTTTGCACTCTTTCTTTGAGAAATAAATGAGCCTCTTTCTGAAATTGTGAAAAGTAAAAAAAAAGAGTGTGGCACACTTGTTTATCAAATGGCTGCAGTAATGTTGGAATCATATCTTAGAAGTCCTTTTTCTTATTTGTTTTCATGAAATGTAGAAACTGTAGATTTACATAAATATGAAGGGTTAACATATTTTATATGGTCTCTCTGTCCGCTGCGTTAAGACAAACCACACTGCTTGTTACTATATTTTTCACTACTGCATCTTTTAACATTTCTAGTCAACTGATATAGATGGCACCCATAGAACCTCATCATTAATGTATTTACATTTCCCAGTGGCTCTTTGGATAATTTGTTGTGGCTTTCTTGGCAATTATGCAAAACTTCCCAGTAAGTCTTGGTTTGGGTTATGGTCTGAAATTCACATGAAATAAATTGGTACTGCCAACTAGGACAATATCTGTCCTCGGAAGGCTGAAATGCTTATGAAGAGGAGGCCCTTAATTAGTCTTCCTCTGTCTTCCCATATATATTAATTTCACCCCCTTCCTATTGTCTTTCTTTTCCAATCTTTGGCATCCCGTAGGTTCCTTTCAATTGAACAGTCTTATCTTTGATCCCTTCATCAATGGATGGTTTGCGTCCCCTAAAAAGATTATATCATGTGTTGTCCATCTTGAACAAATGTATCTCCGTGTATATCTTCTATTCATTCACATTAACTTGGGTTCTTGATGTAGAACACATGGCTTGGAAATTTCTAGAAAATCAAGATAAGTCCAAGATGGGGTCGAAGTCCAAGTCTTAGAGTTATGGTTTACGTAGGAAAGTTCAAAGAGTCTTTTCAGGTAGGAGAGTCTCACTAGGATTTTACTTTCTTGAGAAATCTTGGATAAGAGTGGATGTCTTAGAGTCCTTAAAGAGTTTGGACTTTGATGTAGTGATTCTTGGGTCTATAAATAAGGGGGACGTCCTTTGCTTTGTATTCAGTTTATTTTTCAATAAAGTGAGTTTCTTTTGGGTATTTGCCCCTTCTCTTCCTTGTGGATTCAAGGATCTCTTTGAGCTATATACTCTTTTCCTTGTCCAAGTGGACTTAAGGAAACCCTTGTAGATTCAAGAGATCATGGCTTTCCCTTTGAGCCTTCATACAAGTTTGGTGCTATATGAAGTTTTGAAGATGTCAAAGTTCTTAAACATATTGCACTTCTTTCTGCTTTACCCCATATGTATTAGGCATGCCCCAAAAACTTCAGAGAGCCTCAATGTTTCTGTATACACTAAACTGGAAAGGAATTCTATAATTCCTATGTAATTAATATAGTATAGTAGAATCCATCGGTTGATTCATTCCAACCCATTGGTTTAACCCGGTAGAAATGAAATATCAATAAGATGGGAGCGTCGTCTTGACAAGGATGAATACGTTTTTATTTTTTATCCCGCGAAACTGGAAGGAAGATCTTGGATTTTCAAGTTTTTATCTGTAAAATGGACTCTGTATTGTAATTTCTGTATCCTGTCTCTATCCTGTTTTAAGATGCAAAAGGAAATCAGCATTGAACTCTGATCAGTTCTAAGGACTGTTACACCATAACCTTGCACCATATGTATACCTGAAGAGAGCAGTGTTTTTTCTCTCTTTCTATTATGTCTTTTACCATGTTTCAAACTTTCAACATGTTAATTCTACATCACTCTTTGTAGTTGCTTATTTTGATTTCTCTTATCACCTGTTGTTAGGCTGGAAGGCTCTCTAACAGGTTATTCTACCTATCAGTTCCTCCAAATGTATTCGTCGATGTGGCTAGGTGTGCTAGCCGTTCTGCTTCTGCTGCTGCTGGATGGACTAGAGTGATTGTTGAGAAGCCATTTGGTCGTGACTCAGAGTCCTCTGAAGAGCTTACCTGTGGTTTGAAGCAGCATCTGACAGAGGATCAAATTTTCAGGTAATTCCCTTAGAACCTCTTATTTTCCCTTAGTCTACCCAATTTAAGATGATTTAATGAGGAAAAAGTGAAACTATCCTTATTTTTGAAAGATTTTTCCATTTCTATTTGCACGGCCTAGACTTCATTTTTGGTCTTTATGCGTTGAAGCCTTTTCCATTTCTATGTACATGACAGTCTTCAGCTGAGTATCATGGTTTTCTCAGGGTGGAGATTTACTGAGACTGACTGAAACTGTTTTGCATCATTTAGGATTGACCATTACCTGGGCAAGGAGCTTGTTGAGAACCTCTCTGTCCTCCGCTTCTCCAATCTTGTTTTCGAACCACTGTGGTCTCGGAATTATATAAGGAATGTACAACTGATATTTTCTGAAGATTTTGGAACTGAAGGCCGTGGAGGGTATGCTATACTGTTTTCCTTGGATATTGTCAGATATATTATCTATTCTCTTTTCCAAACCATTCTCTTGTGAAAGCCTAGATTCATATTGTCCTATTCATGCAGGTATTTTGATAGCTATGGTATAATTCGGGATATAATGCAGAACCATCTTCTCCAAATATTGGCATTATTTGCGATGGAAACACCTGTCAGTTTGGATGCAGAAGACATCAGAAATGAAAAGGTAGTTGATATGAAATATAAATATGCCCACATGTATCTGAGATGTTAAAAAATTGGCCTAGATCATTTAGCTAGATTCTGAAGTTGCTATGGACTAGCTGGAACAACTTTGGATTTGACAACTCCAAACATCATTTACTAGGGAAGAATCCATCTCCCAGTTGATGTTAGTTCCATCTTCTGATAGACTTGGCCAAAGTTGTGTGTCTATTAGCAGCCTGAGCTGACATTTTCCCCAAAGGGGTTAGCATAGTTGGAGCAGCCTCAGCTGTCCGACGGGCAGTTGGGATTCGACTCCTGTTGGTGCTCCCCCCTTGCGTAAGCTGAATCCCAGCTTAGACCCTGGGGGCGAGGGTCCTAGCCCTGGTGTTTTACGATGCCGGGATGGCGATGACGTCTCCAGTCCCGGAAGTGGTTTCCCTAAGCAAAATATGGAAAAAAAAACTGAGCTGACATCCAACACCAAATCTGTACTAAATACTTGAGCTTGTAGGACAACACAATTTAACTGTTTCATTTTCAGGTGAAAGTACTCCGGTCAATTAAGCCGTTGCAGCTTGATGATGTGGTTATTGGACAGTACAAGGGCCACAAGAAAGGTGGAAAATATTTTCCAGCATATACTGATGACCCAACTGTGCCAAAGAATAGCCTAACTGCAACATTTGCAGCAGCTGCTCTTTTTATTGACAATGCACGCTGGGATGGGGTACCTTTCCTGATGAAAGCTGGAAAGGCTTTACATACACAGAGGTATATTTGCCCTTGTTCATTACAGTTTCCTCAGTCTTTTGATTTCTTTTGATCAACCAACTGAAAAAGGGAACTTTCCATGTGGTTATTGGACATATTTTTCTTTGTTAGTGACATATTTTTCTTTTTTTACTGGTAAACAGAGCAGAAATCAGAGTTCAGTTCAGACATGTTCCAGGGAGTCTATACAAGCGTAACTTTGGTGCTGATATAGATCGAACAACGAACGAACTCGTGATCCGAGTTCAACCAGATGAGGCAATTTACTTAAAGATCAATAATAAGATTCCTGGTCTTAGCATGAGATTGGATCGTAGCAATCTGAATCTTCACTATGCAGCCAGGTAAGAAGTTCATATACTGCCTTGTTAAGTGATCCTCTTCGTTTAGGCTAGCTTGGTCCAAGTCATTTAATTTCAATATGTTTCCTGTCCTAATCCTTTCATTCTGTGATTTGGTTGTTCCCCATATTGCATGGCTAACCCTGCTCCTTGAAACTGCTTTAGTTCATATCTTAATGGAGTTTCGGCTTTACTAGGTTTCACACGACACAAGTTTTTCATAAAAAAATTAAGCTAATTGATGATGCAAGCGTTATCCTGTTGAGCTGCAATGTATCTAGACTAGAACTCTGTCTTACTGCACATGGTTGCCCTTTGAAGTGCTGTCATAAAATGGCTACCCATGTGATGATCTTCAATTTGTTTAGGCATTCACTCTAAGAGTCAACTATTATATACTAAATATGGTTTTATCTTTACTTTGAAGATACCAAGGGCAGATACCAGATGCATATGAGAGGCTGCTTCTTGATTCAATTGAAGGAGAAAGGCGGCTTTTTATAAGAAGTGATGAGCTGGATGCTGCATGGTCGATCTTCTCACCATTGTTGAAGGAACTGGAAGAGAAAAAGATTGCTCCTGAGCTTTATCCATATGGCAGCAGAGGCCCAGTTGGAGCACACTACTTTGCGTCCAAGTATAACGTTCGATGGGGGGACCTATGCGAGAACTGAAGTCTGATAAACAATGTAAATATTGCCATTCGTTTGATCATATACAGCCAATATCAGGCTTGCTTGCAGATCATTGTGTATTAGAATTTTGGCGAGTTCTGCATTGCCTCGATGCTTAAGTGAAATAAAACAGTGCTTTGTGATTTGTATTCATTCTTATTGATAGAACAGTTGCAGAATTTGTTCAATAATTGATGGAGAAGGTTGTTTTGACCTAATGACCATATTCTGACTCATATGGGTTCAAGATTCAGAAGCTGACCAACTTGGTCTGGGGACTCGACTAACTAGTGCCTTCGTGGTGGTCGAGTCATGGACTCACGATTGATTCTTTGCAATTTGATCTATGAGCCATGCTAGACCTTGGTTGAATTACTAGTAAACTTCTGTTGTCATGTGTTATCTAACCTTCTATGATACAAAGCATTGTTTGTATGGGCCGGCCCCATCAGCTGGGGCCCTCAGCATGAGTCCTATTCAAGCCTGGGTTGGAGCCCTTAACTGATGTAGTTTTCATATTGATGCTGCTTTACCACAGGACTCTGGCCATGTAGCTGGCTCAATTCTTCTGCTTGCTCAAGGTTCCAGAGTCAGTTTCATTACATATCATTGTTCATTTTGGTCTTAGGGTTTGGGTTTTCTTGCCAAACCCCATATGTGCAGATGGGTGTGGAAGCACAAACGCCATTCGATGTGTGAAAGTCCCGCAAAATAGGGTCTTAGTAGTGGTCTAAACTGCCGCTAAATGCCCATTGGCTTTGGCAGCACTCTACGTAAGCCAAGCTGTCATAGCAAAACTGGTATCATGAGAAATAAATTTGGTTAACTCATAGCTCTAGCAATTATGGGTGCAAAAGTGGTTCAGTTGGATCAAATGGGATAAACCAATTGAATTGGATCCATATAGATCTTTGGTCGATATGAACTAGGAGGTTTTGTGTAATCTTTATCACATTAAAATTGATTTGAGTTGCCATTGTGGTTAAGATCATTTGGGATTAGTTGAGTCATTTGCTGAAATGCCTGGCAGAATTTGGTTCCCTAATGAACCCAGCCTGGCTTGTCTTTAGATCCAGAAGGGACCCTTGATCGGTTCATACTGAGCGTGGCTCAACAACAAGAAATTGGCTCAGGATCTGGTAAGGGCGACCCTTATCCTGGGTTGGATACTGGGCTGATGCTTGATGGGCCATCAGTACCCAATCCGGAATAGGCCTGGTTTGGTCCGAACTGCAAAGAACCATGCCTGGCCTCACCCCAGGTTTGTCAACGGATCAGATTTTATTTCATATCCGACTGAATTCAATTCTGTTTAGTTGCATTTGGTGAGCCAAAACAATATCCGGTTATACTAGGATGCGGATATGGTTTTGTTTTTTAGCTACTGAATCCGACAAATATCTGAATTTGATGGATATTCAAATCCATTTACATGTAAAAAAGCAGATCTGGTATGAGCTGTTCACCATCCAAATCAGAATCCGTTTAGCCAACATCTGATTAGTTGAATATGGTATTTGACCACATCTGATCTGGATACGAACTGTTTACATCCCTACCTCACCTGAACAGTAACCCTTGCTGGGTTTGGGCCTGGGTAAATGGAATTTAAATGGGGCCAAGCACCAGCTGACATGAACGCTGCCAAGTGGCATATGTGTGGATTCAAGTACCGACCCATATGATCTGATCCGGGTAGCATATACCCAAATCTGAGTGGATTACCTTTTTCAAAGAAAAGAAAATTGGCATTTATCCATTTTGAGAAGATTCAAATGACTCGGATCAAATCCAGGTCCGGAACTCTAGTATAAAATCTGAATTGTATCCTGGTTTTGAACCCGATCTTTTTTTTGAATTCTGCCTATCCTGGGCCGTCTAAGGAATTGGTCTTACTCGGATCAAATAGGACCAAGTTGATTTGGATCCAATATGAGAGATCCAGATGCTGATTGTTCATGCGCCTGGTTTTTGGACATGACCAGACCAAGGGAAAGGGTATATGGGCTGGATTTGGTTTGCCCAGCCTGACCTAACACTTGGCCATCCGAACACCGTCATATTAGAGCACGAGCAGTTAGGGTGTGAACTAATACCAACATGGGTAAGATCCAATAGGACCCAGGTTCGGTGCCCTTGGTCTGATTAACTTAACGGAAATATGGGCCATGCACCTACCCAGGTTATTCTTTTTGCCCATCATGGTCAATGCTATGGGCCTGATCAAACTGGGTCCTTACAATTTGTGCTCCAGGACCTGAGCATAAAAAAATGGTTTGGATCTGGGTCAGATTGGGTCCATTGAAAACAGTGGATGACCTCAACTCTATTGATTCCTTATGGAAGTCCCTTGGAGTTGATCTCCCTGGTCCAAGCAGTTTGCAAGGGCTCAGGCTTGACCATGTAGGGCTCCAGTACAAGATCACCAGAACGGTGAAGATTTTTGAAGGCCATGCAAGACAAAATGCCAATTTGGTCTATAGATTGTGTTATTGACTAACACATAATAATGAACATCTAAATTATCCTGGTGATATGGAAATGATGATGATTATTGTTATATGAACTGTTGTCTTTTAATCAATGCAGGACTGGTTGGATATTTTCAAGTCTTCCTTTTCCCTGCCAGTGAGCCAAGTACCAAAAACCATCTTGAAGATGAAAACAAGTACTTGATTGCCATATTTTGTGAAAATGTAGTCCTGACTGATGCCTTTTATTTTTATTTACACAGAGAAACCGGCCCCAGGATCAGAGACCTAGCCGTGCTGGCTCTGTCAGACATACTTACTATCACTGTCATGGCAGCATAAAACTCCGTGGGCTTACCCCTTGCTCCCAGGGAGTCTCCACGCTTCAGCTTGCGTAAGGGGTGACACCCATGAGATTTTAACCTAGACCGCCTGCCTAGAGGCCTAGGCCCCATCCCACTGCGCCAAACCCCTTTGGGGCACAATAGCTGTTTTTTTTTTGCTAAGCCAAGAAAACCCCTTGAGGTCTCCTCCTCGACATCAAACGTCGGTACACCACCATGCTTCAGCTTGCGCAGGCGTTCATGCTGAGGTCTAAACTCAGATCATCATAAATCCAATGCAGACGATATATATATATATATATATATATATATATATATATATATATCACCTCCATTCCTTAGAATAGATAGGCAAATGCCATTTTGATTGCTCTCCTGCCCACACATGAAAAAGGATGGAACTTCTCAGGCACTCGGGATCGATGGTTTCAATGCCGAAAGGAATCTTGAAGATTTGGAGATATATATACCCGAACAAAAGACAAATGGAAGAAAGCAAAAGAAATGATTTCTTGGTAATTCTTGATAACCAATAAGACACAAAGACCCAAGACAACAGTACTGGGGATGCAGCGATTGCACTCGATCCAAATTGAGTCGAGCTCTGGCCCATGCCAAATATTGTGACTTTGAAAGAAAAGTGCCATAATCCAACTTGACTATTCTTTATTATATACGTAATAATTAGAAGCCTTTTACACACAACATATTTCCTTCTCTTCGGCTGGCCGAGATGCTACTCCAGTATTGGAATAAATACGTTAGCTGATCTTAGTAGCCAATGAGGCTGATATTTCGTAAGCATGACTCCCAACTTCCAGTGCACCGGCACCCCGTCACATTCTTTTTTGATATTTACATGGATGAACTGCCCCAGGATTATAGACCTAGCTACTTTGCATGCGGTACCTACGATCGCTATCTTGACAACATAAAATTATGTGAGCAGGCTTGCCACGCTTCAGCTTGCGCAAGAAGTGACACCCATGAGATTTGAACCTAGATCACCTGCCTGGCAGCCTAGGCCTCATCCCACTACTTTACACCACTTTGGGTTATTGCATTTATGCACATATTATATTACTAAACCACCATAACTTATGATAGCACTCTTGCTTTACGTGGGTCATATCTCATGAAATAAAAACCAGTCTTTGGATTATCTAACTTTTAAACTAGTTGTAGTTGTGCTAATTTAAGCAGCATTCAACTTAATGAAAAAACACCATAGGAAGCAGATCAGGTCACGCTGAACATAAGCGTTTTTGCTCATAAGGACATCGTGACCGTCTGTTTGCATTTTGGATGAATGCCACGTGGTTTTGTTGACTTTTGAGCTTTTTAAAATGCAAATCGGATGGCCACGATGTCAGCATGAGCAAAAACGCTTATGTTCATGTTCAGCATGACCTGATCTGCTTCCTTAAAAATAATAGCAATTTTTAAAAAATACATCATTTTTTGATGTCAAAAAAGCTATTTTTACTTTTCAAATACAAAATTTTAAAGTACACCTTGTTACTCTTTTATTTTTTTTCTTAACAAGATTTACTTTACTCCTACGAATAACTATGCGTGTTGAAAAAGCCATTATTCAGTGCTTTAGTGATTTCAGTCAGTTGAATACTTGAACATTGCTAACATTGATATAGCCATTTTAAAGCTCTCTCTCTCTCTAGCTGTATATATATATAGAATATGTAAATCAGTGAAATCTTTATACTGTATGAACCAACAAGAACCATTCCTGTGTAACCCTAATCCACCCATCTTTTCTCTCTCTCTCTCTCTCTCACACACACACAGGAGGAACACCATCACAGCGGAGGCCGTTCAGCGATGATGAGTGAGTGAGAGATCAACAAAATGTTGAACCCATGAACCGAACAATATAGAAAACAAAACTAAAATATAGAGAAATAAAAAGCTAAAGAAAAAGAAACTACGAAGATCCGCTGGATTAGAAGAAACGATCGATGAGTGAACGTTGTTCAAAGGGAAGGAGAGGTCTCTAAGATGCATACATAGAATCACATATACATCAACCAGGATTTTATGGACAAGATTATCAAAGACGACCAGAATTTGATGGAAAGTAGCATCATTGTGTGCCATCCAAACAAACCACCAAGTAGTAAGCAACCACGCCTTCCAGTTCAATCTCCACTGCTTGCATCGTCTAATTCTAATAGGGCTCAGGAGCATGTCAAGCGCAAAAGACTCCTTTTTGACAATTACGTCCGCAGATCTCCACGTCCTATTAAATAGGGCTACAAAGATTGGGAAGAACTAGAATAAATGAGAAGTAGTTTTTTCAGCAACATGACAAAGCACACACTAGCTAGGTAACTGAAAGCCCAACTTCTTTAAATAACTGTGAGTCTGAACCCTATCATGCAAAATTAACCAAGCCAAGACTCGAGATCTTGGGAAAGAGCCCATAACACACACTCAAGTAACCAATCAGCCCCCAGGGGAGCAACGATCTATAAGAGAGAGAGAGAGAGGCGGCAAGAGGGCATCCAGTGGTGGGGCAGAAGGCTGTTCGGTAGGGCAAAGAGGCAATGGGAGGCTGTTCGGTGAGGCGATGGAAGGAGGAGGGAAGGTTGTTCAAACTAGCAAAGGGGGGGCAACGGGAGGCCGTTCAGCAGCCAATAGGAGGTCGTCCAGCAAGATGACAGATGGTGGCCAGAGATGAGTGAGTGGTGGGAGAGGAAAGGCGTAAAAAGAGGAAAGGAAAGAAGAAAAAGATGGGTAGGTTAGGGTTACACATGAACTGTTCAAATCAGTACATCATATATATATATATATATATATATATATATATATAGAGAGAGAGAGAGAGAGAGAGAGATGAAAGTGCTAAATGAAACATGCTAATGAATTTTCAGTGTTTTTTTAAAAAAATTTGACTCCATGGGAGTGTTGAGAGGTGCCAACGGGTCAGGTTTGGTTCGAACCCAGACTTGACCAGATTTTGGTATATGGTATCGGTCTGTCCAGACCTGGGTCTACTATAAGAGAAACCCTACCCTGATAAGAACTACATGAAGCAAACCCAGATCATACTTAGTAAGATAATATTTTTTATCATTTTTATATTAAAAATTTGTGGGTCTTAATCGAAACTGGGGTCGAGCCTGGTATAAAATTTCACAAACTATACATGGGTCCATGTATTAATCGGACCTTCGAGTCCAGATTCAGGTCTTAATTGGCTCTTATTTGTCATCAGACCCGGATCCTATAGGGTTTGGTCTGAGTAAAACCGACCCGTTGACACCCCTAATTGAGCATGATTGATTTATTAAAAATCAACACTCGGTCATGCACTCTGGATGACAAAAATGGTATTTGTTGCCTAAAAATTTTATGAAAAATGTAGACGGTTGATTCTTGAAACTTCATAAAAACTTATCCATCCATCCGAATCAAATGCTCCAAGAAATAATTCCAGTAAAAACAAACATATAAATTACATTTGTATGGTCAGAGTTTCGAAAAAACGCAAAAAAAGTCCAATAACATATTTCATTTAGCACCATGCCTTCATTTGATTTTATAGTTTTTCATTTCCATATATATAAGAAAATTGGTTCCTCCTAACTGTCCGTACAATGTGGGCATTGTTGATTTTTGATGTACCAAGTCATATTTGGTAAATCTGACTCCACAAATGTGCTCAAACATGATTCATTTGCTAGGAGTTGGCTGCTCGATCATGTTTTTTTATTAAAAAATATGATTTTATGGGTCTTTCAATTTATACAAATTCTAAATAGTAGCTTTTTTTAAAACCATATAAGAGCCTGCCCACGGTATAATAGGACGATTCAAAAGCATATTCTCCTAAACAGACCATATAGATAATATATGTAAGGTCAGATTCTAAAAAAAGAATTAGTAAATGAAAAAATAAGACTGTCCGCACCCTCCTACAGTTAGGAGGAACCAATCACTATATATATATATATATATATATATATATATATAGAGAGAGAGAGAGAGAGAGAGAGAGAGAGACTGTCATATAGAACACGGTAACAAAATATATACTTACCGTAACGTAAATGAAAGTATAACAACAGATACACAAGTATGTAGATCTCCTCCTCCAATGTGAACTCAAGCTATAGCTTTTATCCATATCTTCTACATCTCAAGAGACTTGTAGAAAACTGCGGTAACATATTTTGCAAGATACCTATGTGTAACACCGAGGGCCACCACAGATTGGCCACCCTTACTTTTCTGGACGTATAGATGATTTAGCACAACATGTTGTGGTCTTGACATTGGTGATGGGGTATCAGCACAGGAGGGGACATTGAGGAGTGTAAGATGAAGGTGAGGTGGTGCTGAAGGCGGCTCTTTTGCAAAATCTTCAGGTCCCAAGTTCAAATTGCCATAGCTGGATTCTGGGGACTTAGGAGGTTCAAAACCAGCAAGGCTTTCCAGTTGCTCTGGTACATACTCCTGCAAAATCATCATTGAGCGACTGTAAATCTGAGAACATGGGATTCATTTTGTGACTCTAAGTTGCTGAATCCATTAGAAAATCTAAAACACCTAAAATTTGGAGGTTCTTAACGGTGACGTAAAGAAAAAGAGGTCAGGATGAACCCCGTTTTCATATATATATATATATATATATATATATATATATATATATATATATATATATATATATAACTGAAAAAACATTTTACATATGTGTGTGTGGCAAAAACAAATGCATACATGTAAACAACAAAAATAAAAAAAAAGAAGAAAAAAGAAAAAAAGAAAGAAAAAGGAAGAAAATAAAAGGACGATAGTAGAGGGGCGAGAGGAAGAAGAAAAAAGCTGTCACATGAGCACGGGTAAAGGTACAGGTACGGCACAACAATTTCAAAGAACATATATATATATATATATATATATCAGTGGCGGAGCCAGGGGTGGGCATGGGTGGGCGGTCACCCACCCCAAAATTAGAAACCGAAAAAAAAAAAGATTCCAACAAGTGTCAGGTATAATATCAGTAATAGTTTTTTGCACATTATCCAATAATTATGTTACTTTACCTTATATTTTTACATACATTGGCTTAAAAGAGTCTTTGATTAGCCCATAAATGAATTGATTCAGACCTAAATTCACGCGGGTCTGGACTGTAGTCCGACCTGTATGCAGCCTTAGACTCTCTCTTTCGCCCTCTCTATATGTCTCTCTCCCTCTGCCGCCAAGGCCGAAATAGGACAGGCGAAGACGACCATCTCTCTCTCTGCCGCCAAGGCCGAAATAGAACAGGCGAAGACAACCATCTCTCTCTCTGAAACCGATGGCCTGCACCATCAATTTTCGGCGTCTAGATGAAGGGCTGGGAGACCAGAACAACAACAAGCGGAAGAGATCGGCTGCCGACGACGGTGGTCAGCCCCTCGCCATGGAGATCGACAACCACCCATCTTGGAAGAGGGTGGCCCTCCCTTCCGCCGAGGACCCGGACAGACCCACCTTCGGCAAGCCCACCTACAATGGAGTCATCACTGGGAACTTCTGGCATTGTCCCTAAGACCCGAAGTCTGCCCACCCAACGAAAAACTTCTGGCTCCGCCACTGATATATATATAAGAGGAAAGAGTTTGGGTCTGGCTCCACATATAATCCAGATCCAAACTCTTTCGTCTATCTCTCTCTCATATATCTCTTATAAAAGGGAAAATAAAAGGGGAAGGTGAGTCGTTCTCCTTTTTGCTCTCTCTCTCTCTAGAGTGCCCTTTTCCCTCTCTCTCTCTCTCGGATTGTTGTAGGAAGAAGAAGAAGGGGAGGCGGAGGAGGAGCGCCCTTTCCTCTCTCTCTCTTTCAGATTGTTGCCAGAAGAAGAAGAAAAGGTACGCTCTCCCCCTCTCTTCCTCTTTCGTCCCCTTCTTCCTTCTTCTCCTCCTCTTCCTCTTTCGTCCTCTTTCTCTTTCATCTTCTTCTTTCTTCACCTCCTGTTTTTTTTTTCTTCCTCTTCCTCCTCTTCTTCTTTCTTTTTTTTTTTCTTTTTCCTCGTCTTTTTTCTTCTTCCTCCTGCCTTTCACCGATGGAAAAAAAATAGGTTGGGTCGAGGTTGGACCCGACTTGATCCAGACTGGCACGTACCCATGATACGTCCGGTACCAGTACCCATGTTGGGCCTTGTCGACACGAGTACAGCTGCCTGGTTGTCGTGTCTATGTGACATAGAAAAAAATAAAAAGAAAAGGAAAAGAAAAGAAAAAAAATGAATAAGAAGAGGAAGAGGAAAAAGAATAAAGAAAAAAATAAGAAGGTAAAAAAGAAAAAGAAAATGAGAGAACAAAAAAAAAGTTTCTGGGACGAGAGGAAAAAGAAAAAGAAAAAGAAAGAAAGGAGACAAAAAAAATTAACAACCATGTCCCTTCGACCTAGGTGAAAAAATAAGGTCTTACTGCTAGGCAATGGCCTTGCGCCTAGGCACCACTTTTGACAACTAAGATTGTGATTCTTTTATGTGGATGAGAGAATCATTAGTGATCATTTGGAGAATGTAATTTGAGATGTGATGGATTCTGCCATTTACTATAAAGGACTTTAGTCCGATGGTACATTATTTTATTTACATCCTACACAATGATGTATTGGCACTTGTGATATTGATTGTTGTGTGATTCTGAAGGTTGTACATCAACACAATGGCCATATGTTTTCTGGAGTTCAGTTGGCATATGGGAGTGGCTGTCTTCCTAACCCCAGCTTACAAAAAAACAAAGGGAGTGGCTTGTGATTCTTTTAGCATGTTTGTTCTCTCTGTCCATGACTCCATGCAAGGTTAAACTTTCTTCGGTCAAGGTTAGAGTGTTTCACAGTTAGGGATGTATGTTATTGTTTGATAGATATTTAGTTATGGGTGTCCTAGACGAAGATGACTGGTTCTTATTTTTGTTTTTGAGCATTTAATGTGGCTGGGTTGATCTGCCTTATAGAATTACTCGAGGCAGAAACATTTATGTTCTTTATGATTAGTTGATTACCTTTGTTGGGTAAGTTTTTCCGCTTCTGCCTTGGAAACAGTATCAATACATAATGACCAATTTATTTTTTTCTCGGTGGAAGGAGATATGGATCTTCCATACTCTGAAACCAGAATGAATTTAAATAAGTTCTGTGCAGCAATGGGCGACAAGTGTGATTTTGACACATGGTAGATTACATAAGATATGCTATTAATGGTAATTCTGCTCTCACCTTTTCAATTCGAGCAAACTTTTGATCAAGAGACTTGTAAACATTTGGCTGTTTTTAGTTTATGCTATCTTATTATTGTTAGTTTTGGATCCATGATCCGACCCGCACCACATTCCAAGGATCCATCTTGGGATGCGTGGGCAGTGACATGTTTGTAATTTATTTTTATTTCTTGTGTAATGTTATACCCTGTATAACACTTTAAATGATAAGTGAAAAGGGAAAAACCCTATTGCCGCCGACTCCTCTTCTCTCTCCCTTCTCTCTTTACCTCACCTTATCTCCTGCAGGTTGATCTTTTATCTCTTGCAGGTTGATCTTTCTGACATGGTATCAGAGCACAGGCGCGGAAATCAATCATCTAGAAGCCCTATAAGGACCAGCACGTGCTTCTAAAGGACGTAGGATTTTTCCTTCTCTTTTCCTTAATCCCTTTTCACGTCATTCTAGTTTCTTTTTCAGTTCCTTTCATTTTTAATATTTTTTCTGGTACGCACGTCCTAATATTATATTCCAGTCTGTCGAGTCCTTGATTTTCTCCCCAAAAATATTTCTGTCCAATATTTTTCTGGTTTGCACGTCACTATTTCTCTGTGTGACGAAGGCATTGCTATTAATTTCAGCACACAACATTGTTGTTTTTCTCAGCATTGCTGTTTTTCTCTCAATAAATTTTCTGTTCAACATTTTCTGGTTCGCAAGTCACTACTCCTCTGTGTGACGAAGGCACTGATACTATTTTCAGCACACAACATTGTTGTTTTTCCCTTAATACACTGTCAGTACAGTCAACATTCTATTTGGTGTCATCCCATTCCTGTTTTCTATCTGTTATTGCATCTCATTCTTCATATAATCCATGGATTCCAAGTTGAACCCTAGTTTTCTTACACACCTCATGACCCACAAGTTATCCCATGATAACTACTTACTTTGGAAGCGTCAGATTGTGCCCTTTATTCGCAGTCATATTCTTTATGGGCATCTAGATGGGCGATTACCCGCCCCACCTACACATATCATGCAAGAAATAACAGGTGAAGATGGGAAGGTGAGTCAACTTCGAACCACCAATCCTGCTTATGACATATGGGTACAACGAGATCAGACATTAGTTGCTTACATAACTTCCACACTTTCTGATAGTGTTTTACAAACTATTTCTGATGATCAATATGCTGCCGAGTTGTGGAATGGACTAGCTCATTCCTTTTCTCAGGTTTCTGAATCTCGGGCTTTGCAACTCAAATGGCAATTCCAATCCATGCGAAAAGGAAACAAATCTATTACAGAGTTCATGGGGGATGTCAGGGTAATTACAGATCAGTTAACTGCCATTGGAAGTCCTGTATCAGATAAGGATATGGTACAACAGGTATTAGGTAGCCTTGGACCTGAATATCACATGTTTTGCACGGCACTCCAGGTTGTCTCAATACTTTCATGTTTTGATGATCTTCAATCTAAGCTTCTGCAATATGAGGTCAGCTTAAATCAGGAACACGCGTAAGATGATGCTCATCCTGTGATGATGGCACATACGCCTATTCAAACAGGAGTCTTATTTACTCCTCCTCGTCCCAATGGAACACCTATAAACAAAGGAGGATTACTACCTACACCAGGTGGAGGAGGCCTTGGCTCAGGCAGTGTATCACGAGGGGGACGTGTTCCTACTTGTTTTCTATGCAATAAGCGGGGACATGTTAAAGGAAATTGCTGGTACAATCCTCAGAACCGGAACAAAACAGGGAGGCCAGGGCAGAAGGCAACTCAGACGTTTGCACGCACTCCTCAGGGACAGGTTCTTCCACAGGACGTACAAAATATCCTTATGACTACTTTCAATCAGATGAACTTGCGCCAAAATGATGAAGGTATATGGTATATTGATTAGGGGCAGCAGCACATGTTACTTCTGATGCAGGTAAATTTTTTCACTTGACTCCTTACACTGGAAATGGCACTATAGTCATAGGAGATGAATCTCACCACCCCATCTCTCACACTGGAAATGTCTCTCTTTCTTTGCCTGAATCTCAATTAGCCTTGTCAAATGTCTTACTCACACCTGCTATTCAAAAGAATATTCTATCTGTGTCAAAATTAGTTGATGAAACAAATTCTTCCGTTGAATTTACTCCTTCTATTTATCTTAAGGATCTTCACACCAAGAAGACGCTCGCTAAAGGTGAACGGCGCGGGAACATGTACGTCTTTGAAAAATCTCATGTGCCTTTGAAGACGTTGTCTTCCGTAGCCGTGGCTTCTTCAGCTTCTTCCTTTCCAACATTTTTGAGTCGATCTACAGATCATAGTTCTTCATCTAGAGTCTTGAAACTTAATAAGCCAGACTTATGGCATCTTCGTTTGGGTCATTGCAGTCAAGTTTTTCTTGACAAGTTGTCTGCTAAAGGTTTAATACCCGCAGTCAGTTTAGAGTCAAAATGTCCAAGTTGTCATTTATGCAAAAGTCATGTACTTCCTTTTCATAGTATCAATAAAAGAGCAACAAAGCCTTTTGAGATTATATGCTCAGATGTTTGGGGTCCTGCGCCCACTGCCTCTCTTTCTAGATCTCGATACTATGTACTCTTTCTTGACTCTTACACTCGATTTAGTTGGATTTACTTCATGAAAAACAAACATGAAGTTTTCAAGTTGTTCAAACAGTTTCATGCACTAGTCCAAAACCAATTCAATACCAATGTTGTATATTTCCAGTGTGATGGGGGGAGAATACATATCCCATGATTTTAGTGAATATTTAAAGGAGCATGGCATTACACGTAACATTTCTTGCCCTCATACCCCTCAACAAAATGGAGTAGCTGAGAGAAAACACATGCATATTGTTGAGACAGCCTTGAGCATGATGCACACTGTGGGTATTCCTTTCTCTCTTTGGACAAAGGCTTTTCATACAGCTGTTTACGTTATCAACATGTTGCCCATGACCATCCTTGAAGATAATTCTCCGTATTTTGTTCTTTATAATTGTCATCCATCATATGAAGAACTACATCCTTTTGGTTGTGTATGTTATGTTCATATTGATCATTCATTGAGAAATAAGTTTCAAGACAGAGCTGTACAATGCAAGTTTCTTGGGTATGCAGATGACTATAAGAGATACAGGTGTTATGATCCTCATACGGGCAAAATTCGGGTATCTAGAAATGTTGTTTTTGATGATAAAAATTTTGACACTCTGGGTTCGTCTTCCACAGATACACAGGACAGTTATGATCCTTGGCTCAGTGACTCACTTTTATATGACTCGTTGTCTTATGAGGATTCATCTTTATTGACAGACAATGAACCTTATACTTTCGATGTGGAACCGCATATGGAAGACATTCCTTCTACAACAACATCCTCACGTTTTTCTGGTCTTGTTTATTCTCGTAGAGCTCGTTCAGTCAATGATGAGACTCCTCTACGACGTTCCACTCGAATTAGACATCCTATAGATCGCTGGGTAAGTTATAACAATTTCTCTTTGGATTTTCAAACATTTCTAACCAGAGTGTCCAAAGAAACAGAGCCTTCCTCTTTCCATGAGGTTGTACATTCCCGTGCCTGGGTAGAGGCGATGAATGAGGAAATGGAAGCATTGCATGAATGCAATACATGGAAAATTGTACCAGGGCCAGATAACAAGAATGTTGTAGGATCCAAATGGGTGTACAAGATCAAGCACAAACCGGATGACAGTGTTGAGCGCTATAAGGCTTGTCTAGTTGCACGAGGCTTCACACAGCAGTATGGGCAGGACTACGATGAAACGTTCAGCCCAGTAGTAAAATTGAGCACCGTCGGGATTATCATTGCATTGGCGTTACAACATGGATGGTCACTCAGTCAACTTGATGTTAAAAATGCTTTTCTGCATGGTGAACTAAAGGAAGAAGTTTACATGGAGCAGCCACCTGGTTATAGTATGCATGATTCATCCAATTGGGTATGTAAACTTCGACGCTCTCTTTATGGCTTGAAACAAGCTTCTCGATCTTGGTTTGAAAGTTTTCCCACAGAGATCCAGCATCATGGGTTCACTAAAAGTGTTCTAGATCATTCATTGTTCATATTAAAAAATGATTCAGCTATTGTTTGGGTGCTCATATATGTTGATGACATCATTATTACCGAGAGTGATGAGGTTCACATATCTTGGGTTAAGTCTATGCTGATGGCTAAATTCAAGATGAAAGACTTGGGTCCCTTGCGATATTTTTTGGGTGTGGAAGCTGATAGTCAACATGAGACTATTACATTGAGCCAACATAAGTACACTATTGATATTTTACTTGCTACAGGGATGGAGAATTGTAAACCAATTAGCACACCTTGCCTTCTAAATCATAAGCTAAGTGCTAAAGAAGGCAGTACTTATCATGATCCTACCTTGTATCGTCGAGTTGTAGGGATGTTACAATACTTAACATTCACTAGGCCTGACATAGCATACTCTGTCAATCAGGCTTCACAGTTTATGCATGCTCCTACAGATGTACATATGGAAGGAGTAAAAAGGATCCTTCGGTATTTAAAGGGTACGATTGGAGATGGCTTGATGTACACCAAGGACACAGCTTATACGTCAGGGCATCGACTATTCACCTACACAGACGCGGACTGGGCTGGTGATCCTGACGAGCGTAGATCAGTTTCGGGGTATTGCATTCTTATCGGCAATAATATTGTAACATGGAGTAGCAAGAAGCAAAAGGCAGTGGCGCGATCTAGTACTGAAGCAGAGTATCGTGCAATGGCAGCAGGAACAACCGATGTTACATGGGTGAGACATCTACTGCAAGAATTACAAGAACTGATCTCGTCCTCTATGCTTCTTTGCGATAATCAGAGTGCTATTAATATTGCCTTCAATCCCATCCTTCAATGTCGCACGAAGCATATCGAAATCGATCAACACTTTGTTAGGCAAAAGGTGGAAGAAAAAGAAATTGAACCTACATATGTTCGGTCAGATATGCAAGTTGCTGACATCTTTACCAAGGGATTATCCACTCATCAGTTTTGGGCACTCAAAGACAAGTTGAGCATGATCAAAGACCATACTCAACTTGAGGGAGGCTGTTAGTTTTGGATCCATGATCCGACCCGCACCACATTCCAAGGATCCATCTTGGGATGCGTGGGCGGTGGCATGTTTGTAATTTATTTTTATTTCTTGTGTAATGTTATACCCTGTATAACACTTTAAATGATAAGTGAAAAGGGAAAAACCCTATTGCCGCCGACTCCTCTTCTCTCTCCCTTCTCTCTTTACCTCACCTTATCTCCTGCAGGTTGATCTTTTATCTCTTGCAGGTTGATCTTTCTGACAATTATAACATGCATATAATTAAATCCCAGCTCTAGTTTACGTGCTAAGCAGCTATAAGGGGCTCAAGATGAACCCAGGCTGCACTTGGGCATGATGAGATGGTGTAAAGTTTAAATCCTTCTTAAACCATTTAAATGGTCCTTCCCTGTACCACATTTAGTCTGTCATCGCATCCATGAATTCTCTTGAGATTTTCAAAGCATTAGACATACTGTTAGTCAATTATCCTGTTCATGTATGGCATTGGTGAAATCAAAGCTGAAATATGTTTTTCAAGTGTATTCTGCATTGACATGTTCTGTTGCTTTTGGGAATTGCCAATTTGGAAATTTGCCCAACTCTCTCTCTCTTTCTCTCTCTCTCTCTCTCTCTCTATATATATATATATATATATATATATATGTGAAAATCTCTATAAAAGAGATTTTGTGTATAAACACAATGCCGGAACCACGAAGTGTGCACAAAGGCACAAAGGAGAACTCTCACAAGTGCACAAAGGCACGGATACACATGCACAAGGGCATAAAAAATATCAAGTTTAATAACTTGAGTCCCAAAAGGGGCTTTAAAAAGAATTGTTATTGCATATACTCACTAAAAGAGTTGAATTTACAAGGGCCACTAAGGCCTATTTATAATACAAAGAGAAGCCACAGGGGCAGCTCTATATGACTCTTGGAGCTGCACCCAACAATCACATTTGTGACCGTTGGGGCAGTTCCAACAGCTATATAGAGCTGTCCCTGCAAAAAGAAAAAGGTGTAAAAGGCAAAAGTAAATAAAAAAGAAAAAGTAAAAAAGTTAGCCCATTAAGGTGGATGACACCTATTGAGTAAAAGGACTGAAATACCCCTGATGAGTATTTCAGTTTACAGTGGAGTATATTTACATGATAAATACCCCATGTGACATCTCATTAAATGAGAAGAAAAGAACAAAAAAAAAAGAAATACAAAAAGAAAATAAAAAGTAAATACAACATATTCTCAAATGAGAATATGCGTAAAACATGTGAATTTACATAAATACCCTTATCGGATATATATATATATATATATATATATATATAGAGAGAGAGAGAGAGAGATTAATGATATGTGCTTAATGATACATGCTTACTAGTTTTTTCTGCTCTTTCAGTGTTTTTTTCACAGTTCCGACCCCATAAATGTGTTGGGCATGGTCGATTTATGAAGAATCCACACCTGGATCATGTGTTTTCCATGAAAAAAATGATATTTGGAGCTTCAAAAATTTACAAAGATTTTGGACAGTTGATTTTTAGAACCTTATAAAAACCCAACCATGTGTTGGAATTGAACACTTCAAGAGCTGATCCCTAAAATCAAGTACATAGATCACATCTGTATGATCAGAATTTAAAAATAAAATTAAAAAACTCTTAAAACCCCATTAAGCACGTATCATTAAGCACCTACGCTCTACTCTCTCTATATATAGATGAGTTGGCTCAGGATTGATGATTGAGTTGGATGTATTTATCAATACTTATTTATTGAGAAACAAGCTTTGTTTCAAATTGATTTAATGTAAAAATGTGAACATTTTATCATGAAATTTTAGTACAATATCAACCGATGATTTTTTTACCTCTTTAAAATACACATCCGAGCATGAAGATGCTTAATCAATTACATGTTCTCTATTCAACAACAGTTATAAACACATCTAATGGTTCAGATTGAGCATAAAACATCTAAAAACTATGATTTTTGGAGGGTCCTAACAAAACAGTATAAATATCCAGGTTTCACTCATAGTTCAAACAAAGTAAAATTAGTGTGAATGGCTAGTATAAAGGTTACTCCATTTGGTCCAAATTTTGATTGTCTTGGACAAGCATCTGCTGGGTTCCAAACCTTGATAAGATGGACCAGTATAAGACCATGACAGAAACAACTCAAACAACCCCATTATGTTGCAACCATAGTCACATATATTAGCAATATTTTCAAAATGATATTATCGCTGTATTTTCAGCAAACAATATTATAGGTAAATATCGTGATATTTTGAAAATATAGCCAATTTGATAATATCGCGATATTATCACGAGAATGTTGTGATATTCTTGTGATAATATCACGATATTATCAATTATTGTTACTGTTTTTATTTATTTTCTACAACTTAAATGTGTTTTTCTTCTTTATTCTGCATTTTTTACTTATTTCTTTTATTATATATGTATTTTATTATCTAAACATGATATTTTTTTACTTATTTTCGTTATTTTTATATAATTTTTATTTTTTTAAGCCCCGAGATTTTTCACTAAACTTATAATATCACGATAAATAGCCTTGCCGAGATATAGCCGATTCCAATATTTGTGGCTATGGTTGCAACTAAATGGACTAAGAATGAAGCTCAGCCTACAAAGGTAGGGGTATGAGTACTGGGTATGACATGGATACAAAACAGGATTTTCTAGAAGGACAGGTATGTGGGGAAAATTATATATATATATATAAACAAAGAAAAATTCACAACTATATAATATTTTACAAAATGCTTTACACATGGAGTTGTAGACCGTGGATACAATTATAAACTGAAGGTCCAAAACATGTTAAAACAATTAATAATGAAAAAGTATATAGTTAACATTGGACTCTTTAGAAACTTTGTTATCTACACATTGATTGGATCATGAAATGGTGGGCTGAATCAAGTCCAAAACTCAGTTTGATACATACCTGAACTCCTGAAGAACACAAGCACCAAGACATGTATGACATGGGTACGAGGGGCTGGTAGAGGTACCCATGTTATACAGAGGTCAACTTTATTCAGTTAAATTAGTAAGGTTCAGAAAAGGCAAAAGAAGACTAGAACCTCAATGACCTTACCCAATTTTGTCAACATTTGAACACCTCAGTATTACTTGAAGTACTAATAGTCTAATATCATGGGGCTACATCCTTTGGAACAATTGATGCCTCAAATCTTCTCTTTCATTAACACCTTATATCTCATCTTCTATACCCATTGTTGCCACTAACTTTTTTATGAGATGGATAGGCATAGATATGTCCAAACTTTGACGGCTATGGAGCAAATATTACTTGTGTCCCAACTTTCTACACAACTATTATTTGCAGTCTACTTGTTAACCACATGTGGGTGGGCGGGTTGGAGGGTCGGGTTCCGGTAAATGGGTTTGGCAGGCGATTGGTAAGGGGAGTGGTAAAGCCCGGGGGCACCTCTGTAAATTTGCCTCCTCTAATTGTGGTTGGGAATCACTATCTGAATTGAATGGAACTGAAAAGGGCATCGTTACATAACTTACATTTGAAGCATTGACGAGTTCCCAGGCACGCTTTCCGATGGGCACCGTTCGTCGTGCTGCGCTCTCGTCAGTTGAAAGAAAAAGGGCGGAAAAAGCAAAAGCAAAAACCAAGTGTCGTGCAACAGAATCCTCCTGACACATGCTCGAAACGGGGCCTCCGTACACTCTCACATGCTCAAAATAAACAGCCCCTCTCGCTGTATGATATTGATGTGATCATCGACTTTCCCTAGACGACTACACCACCAAAGAAAAAGCTGAACCAGTGAACGAAAGAAGAAAGGAGACAATGGGATGACGATACCTTCGTCATCTTTCAAAGGAGGAGGAGGGGTAGAGGAAGGGACGACCAAGAGGGATCGGGTGCCGCTGAGGCGGCTCTTCCGGGTGGGTGCGGTGGTCTGCGGGGTCCAGTTCGGGTGGGCGTTGCAGCTGTCGCTGCTGACCCCTTACGTCCAGGAGCTTGACATCCCGCATGTCTGGGTCAGCCTCGTCTGGCTATGCGGCCCCATCTCCGGCATGGTGATCCAGCACCTGGTTGGCCACATCAGTGACTGTTGTGCCAGCCTCTGGGGCTGACGCCGCCGGCGCCCTCTCCATTTCCCTCAACGTCCTCACCATCGGCTTCTCCTCCGACATCGGCTCCCTGCTCGGCAATCCCTCGAGCCCCGGTCTGCGACCGCTCGTGGTCACCATCTTCGTGCTGGGGTTTTGGCTCCTCGACTTTGCCAACAACTTAATCCAGGGCCCCTACAGAGCCCTCCTCGCGGACTTCATCGGCATGTTTTCCCCTCGCCGAAAAAATTTTTACTCGTATATTTGCGCCCTTCGATTTCTTCACTGACTTTCTTTGAACTGTGAATTCTATTACTGTTAGTGAGAGGTTTGTGACGCAGACCCGTTCTCTGTTGCAATTGCACTCATGGAGTGACTATTCTTTATTTGTTTTTCTATCCTTATCTTACATACTTGATTCCCTTGAAAAATGCTCCTTCAACCGCCGCCTGTCTGACATTTGTCCCACCCTTGATGATGATAAAGGCCATGTGTCTGTCCTAGGACGTGCATGCAGCCCCTGCTGCCTGACCACACTGTCCCGTCATTGTCAACAGGCGTACCACCTTGAGTTGGACTGCGCCTTGCACGATTTGCGATCACGGTGTCCTCCACCATCAGGACACAACAGTGAGCCTCCCCTGCCCTGGCAGACCCGTCCTCCGCAGAACACGACATTGAACCTCCTTCGTTGAGTGGACGCCGCTGCTGTGAGTTCGGTTTGATCCCTCTCCCTGGTCCGGGTCATCGTTCGAGCTAATGTGCTCGCCTGAGTCCCTGTTGTCCTCCATTCCGACTGTCTTTGTTTCCATGTCCTCCGTCAGTGGTTCGAAGTGGTTCATTGACCTTTGTTTCGGACCATCCTTCCCTTGTAAAGTTGTAGTATTTGTCTCCGGGTCACCTTCACTTGGTGCCCGGGGTCGGGTAAAAGAGCTGGGGGCGGGTTGGGTTCGGGTAAACGGCTTGACCCACCCGCCTAACCCGTTTATTAAACGGGTCAAACGGGTTGGCGGGTTGGCATACCCCTAACACGAACCCGACCCGTTTAATAAACGGGTTAGGCAGGTCGACCCGTTTACGACACGAACCCGTTTAAGCCAAACTCGAACCCGGTTAAGAAGCGGGTTGGCGGGTCGTGTCAGATTTTTCCACCCCTAGTTAGCGGTAGATCATTTAGAGTGCGGTTTAGTTTTTTCTTGTATTTTTAATTAATTTCCAGCATTGCATCATCATGTTAGCGATTATTTTTTAGTTTAAAATTGATTTTAGAATAGTCTTCATTTTGATTAGTATTTAATTAGATTGATTTGCGTTGTTTTAATTAATTTATAATTGCATTATCATTAGAATTAGAAATCAATAAAGTGAATTTCACATCTTAGTGCGTCATTTCATGTGAATTTTTGTAGAGTTTCATCCAGGAACAAGGCAGACACGTAACTAGAGGATATTAGCGAGGTCTATGCCGAATTTGAGAAGATTTTGATCTGTTTTGACCTTGCCCATCCTCGATCCAAAGTTGACAGGTCCTGCCGAATTCGGGCTTTCTTTATTTACAAATCGGGTAGAATAGTTTAGTTTTATTTTATTATTTTTGGGTGTTGCTTCGTATTATTCAATATATCGGTGTTAGTTAGGTCTGATACGTGTGTGTGCGCGTTGATTTTAGTCAAGAAAAATAGGTGTTTTATTTAGTTTTCTTTTTAGTGGTAATCGTTAGCACAATCTTTTTATGTTGACCGTTAGTATAATCTTATTATTTTAGTTTTAGTTTTTGAGTAGTGTTAAATTAGATAGATTTATTGTTAATTATTTGATTAGTTGTTGATTTCTTTTCAGTTCGCAATTTTAGTTAGATTTAATTTGTGTGAGTTTTTAATTGTTAGTCCCGCAGGCTTGTTATTTTGATAATAGTCTTTTTAGTATAGGTATAGTTGTGCAGTTTGTTTTGTAGGTATTTTCTCTTAGAGGTTGCTTCTTTGGAGAGGAGAATATCTATCATTACCTCTTCAATTGAGTCCGAAGAGAGAAAGTCCCGAGCTTAGTTTATGATTTTCTTTCATTTTAATTGCAACATGAATCTCCCATTGTTCCAGTCATGGAATAAATGCATGAATCACAGTATAAATTCTTGTACAAGAATTGGTCCTTATTAGAAATATAAATAGCCAGCCATCCTTTGGAACCATCTCTCTCTCTCTCTCTCTCTCACACACACACACACACACACAAAGTCGCAAATATATTTGAAAAACAATTAAAATGAGAAAAATCATGGTATTTGTCAAGTACAAGAATTTAAAAATAGCATGGTATTATCACAATAGTATCACGATACAGTTGCTATATTTTCAAACATTTTTGTGTTCTTTTATTCTTTTATTGATTTTATATATTAAAAATTTTAAACATTAATCTTTTCTGAGATTTATCTAAAAGACTACAATATCCTCAGATTTTGCCTTGCCAGGACATATCCATGAGTCGTGTGTGTATGGGGTGCATTGCATGTGACATGCATGTCTGACACTTTGACTATATAGTTGGTTTTACAAGTTCTAATTCTTAATTTACTACTGTAAGAGTGAACTATGCACTATATTTTGCCTCTGTGCTTGACCTAGCTATTGCTCGTTGCTTTCGACTACTCCAAGACACAAAATTTCTGCCAAGAAAGACACAATAGCCTGAAATAAATCTTATCTCATCAGGATCTCCTGCCCAATCAGCATCTGAAAATGCCATCAATGTCATCATGTCTTTTCCTTGTGTTTTTTTCGTATAAACCAGTCCATCTCCTGCAGTCCCATTAAGGTATCTTAAAATTCTCTTAACTGCTTCCATGTGCTTAACTCTGGGTGCATGCATACATTGAGATACCTGATTAACATTATACACTATATCAAGCACTTGTTGCCTATATTACTTCAACTCTTTCACAGGAAGTTTTAATTGGTATTTCGGATGATTGCACTGCAATGCAATTATGGATGTATCTAAGCCAGACTTTCTCTCAAATATCTGAGTCCAAAGCTATGTTTTTGAAGTGAGAGATCCAAAATATGAAGAAAGACAGAAATATGACTGTCATGGAATACCTCAACAAAGTTAAAGGTCTTGCTCATCAGTTAGCTCTTATAGGATGTGAGGTTTCAGACAAAGAAAAAGTTCACCAAACTCTAAGTGGTCGGGGTACTAAATATCATGATTCATGTCTTTTCAACTACTCTTTTGTACCTTCCAGTGCTTCCCACCTTTGAGGATTTAAGGCCAAAGTTGCTGCATTATAAAATGACACTTAATGGTATGACAGACGCAACCGGTAAAAATCAGAATGATTATTATGAAGTGCTGTTTACGAATTCTTTTCAAGGCAGAGGTCATGGATTTCGTGGAAATAGGGGACGTGGTAGGAATAATGGAGGAGGGTGAGGTATTCTTCCCACTCCTAATAGGCCTCCAATTATAAACACACAAGGAAAAATATTTCCTATGTTATATTTGCAAGAAGCCAAAACATATTAAAGAAAATTGTTGGTATAAGGATGATCCAAGGTACAACACAAAATTAAATATGGTGCAGCAGAAACCTGAACAAACGTCACAACAGGAAACTCCTAAAAATCATAATAGTACAACAAGAGATATGGACATATTGCTGGCTGCACTGGGTTGAATTTAAAACAAAATGAGCAGGGAGTTTGGTATATTGATTCTGGAACAGGCAATCATATTAGAGGTGATGCTAGTAAGTTTTCTGCTCTAATTTCTTATTGTGGAAATAGTCATGTTATAACTGGAGATGGAACCAAACATTCCATATCACATACTGGTTGTGTTTCTATTCCCATCAACAATTCAAAATCTCTCGCTTTGTCAAATGTATTCTATGTTCCCAATATAAAAAAAATCAATTTTCTGTTTCTAAAATTGTGGATGACATGAATTCTAGCATCATATTCACCCCTAATTATGTTTATGTGAAGGATCTTCTCACGAATAAGACGTTCGCTGAAGGGGAAAGGTGTGGAAACATGTATATTCTCAAGGAAAGTCCCGTGAAGTCTTTAAAGTTCGATCTAAGTGAGTTGTTCAAGATAAAGTAGTTGCCATTGTCATCATCTTGCTTTGTCTTTGTTTCCAATGTAAATGAGTCAAATAAGTCTGAAATATGGCATAATCGTTTAGCCCATTGTAGCAAGTCTTTCATTGAAAGACTTATTTCTAATGGTTTTATTCTTGGGTCTGGTTTAAGTAATAGGTCTGAGGGTTCTCCGTGCCCTAGTTGTCAAGTCTGCAAAACTCACGTTTTACCTTTTCCATTATCAGATAGTGTTTCCTCTAAACCTTTTGAGATAATTCATTCTGATGTTTGGGGTCCTGCCCCTGAAAAATCTCTGTCTGGAAGTAAATATTATCTCTTGTTTGTTGATGATTTCACTCGGTATTCATGGATATTTTTCATGAAGCACAAATCTGATGTGTTTGGCATATTTCGTAGATTTCTTTTGTTTGTTAAAAATCAGTTCTCTACTTCTATTCTTAATTTCTAATGTGATGGGGGTGGAGAGTTCTCATCAAAGGATTTCATTGATTATCTCCATGATAATGAAATAAATCGCAGAATATCTTGCCGTTATACTCCTCAACAAAATGACGTTGTGGAAAAGAACCATCGTCATGTTGTAGAGAGTGGTCTTGCCATGATTCATGGAAGTAGCATTCCATTATATTTATGGACAAAAGCTTTTCACTCGACTGTTTATGTGATCAACATGTTACAAATGAAGAAACTTGGAAACCAGTCTCCATATTTTAAATTATATGGAGTTCAGCTAGATTATAATGAGCTAAAAGCATGGGGCTGCACATGTTATGTTCACATAAATAAAAGTTTGAGAAAGAAGTGTGTATGCAGATTTGTGGGATATGCTGATAATTACAAAGGATATAGATATTTTGACCCATTAAGTAGATGCATAAGAATATCCAGAAATATTGTGTTTGATGAGCTACTATTCAAGAATGTGTCACGTGGAATTATTCAACAAGATACTGCCCAAGATACTTGTAAAACATAATACTATGATTCCTGGCTTAATGTTGAATTATTTACTTATCCTCAATTAGAAGTTCAACAAAATATTGCAGGAGAAAATATGGATATTAATACTGTTGAAACCTGGATGTGAAAAGATTGAAAAGTCTTATTCACGATTAGCCCTAATCACCCTTAAGTAGTGATTAGGGTTAATAAAGAAAATTACACAAGAGACCAATGAGAAGTTAAAATATACACCAGACCACCTTACAACTTTTCTAATTTCCAATAACCCCCTCACGATAATAACTCTCAACACTCCCCCTCAAGCTGGAGCATTAGAGTTATTTTATCACTTGCTACTGATTATGGTTGGCCTTTGAATCAATTAGACGTTAAGAATGCTTTCCTCCATGAAAATTTGAAAGAAGTTTATATGGAACAACTCCTGAGATATGAGGTGAAAGATTCAAAGTCTCATGTTTGTAAATTAAAAAGGGCCATATATGGGTTGAAACAGGCATCAAGATCATGGTTTCAGAGTTTCTCCTTAGAGATTCAAAAGCATGGGTTTGCTAAATCTCCTTTTGATCACTCGCTTTTTATTTACAAAAGGGAAGGAATAGTCACATTACTTCTTATTTATATTGACGATATAATTGGGATAGAGAATTCTGAAGATCACATTAACAAAATTAAGTTTCTTCTTGGGCAAAAGTTTCAAATGAAAGATCTTGGGGCATTGAAATATTTCCTTAGTGTTGAGGTTGATAGAAATAAAGACAGACGCGTCTTAACTCAACACAAGTACACCCTAGATCTTCTTGCTAAAACGGGTATGAAAGAGTGCAATCCTATATCAACTCCTAGCCCCATACATCAAAAGTTGAGTGGAACAAAAGGAGAATTATATGGTGATCCAACTGAATACAGAAGTATAGTAGGTATCCTTCAATATCTAACAATTACTAGGCCTGATATAGTATATGTTGTTAATCAGGTACCTCAATTTATGCATGCACCCAGAGTTGAGCACATGAAAGCAGTTAAGAGATTTTTAAGATACCTTAAAAGGACTGCAGGAGATAGACTGGTTTATACGAAAAGTATACGAAAAGAACACAAGGAAAAGACATGATGACATTGATGGCATTTTCAAATGCTGATTGGGTAGGAGATTCGGATGAAAGAAGATCTATTTCAGGTTATTATGTCTTTCTTGGCAGAAATTTAGTGTCTTGGAGTAGTCGAAAGCAACGAGCAGTAGCTAGGTCGAGCACAAAGACAGAATATAGGGAGATGGCTACAGTAACATAAAAAATAATCTGGATCAAATTTCTTTTAAATGAATTGGGTGAAAGATTTCCAAAAGCCATTCTGTTATGTGATAATCAAGGAGCCATCAAAATATCTTTGAATCCCATCCATCATGGAAAAACTAAGCATATAGAAATTGATCAACATTTTATTCGACAAAGGATAAAAGATGGATCATTAGAGGGCAGATTTATTGGCACTGAAAATCAGGTGGCTGATATTTTTGTGAAAATGTCTACAAAGAGACAAAGTATTGTTAAAATGTATCTCTCTTTATGTAAATATTTACATATATATATAAAGAGAGATACATATACATATATATATCACGTATATATGTATATGTATCTATCTATCTATATATATATATGTAAATATATATGTTTTCTTTTTTCTGTAAAACCCGAAAGGGTATTTTAGTCATTTCTCTCCATTTTGCGCATATTCATAATTATGAATATGCTGTAATTCTTTTTCCTTTTTTTACTTTTCTTCTTTTCTTTTTTTCCTTTTCCCTTTTTTGTCTTTTTTCTTCTTTATTTCTTTGTTGACTCAAAGTCAACCTTGGAGGGCTCAACACTAGCTGTTGAGCCTCTCCAACGGTTAGAATTCTAACCGTTGGAGGGGCTCCAACAGCTAGTGGAGCCCCTCCAAGGCTCCTTTTCCCTCTTATAAATAGGGGAGTTCCCCCTTTGTAAACTACACTTCTTGGAGCTTTTGTTCTCCAAGCCTCTCAATAAAATTCTTTATATTTTGTATGCCTTTGTGCATTTGAGTTTCTTTATTGTACCTTTGTGTACATTTGTTCTAAGTGTTCTTGTGCTTTTGTGCACATTGGTGGTGTTGTGCTCATCGCACTCTTTATCTCATTTTTGAGATATAGTCACATGGTATCAGAGCTAGGCTTAAAGGAAAAGAAGATCGTGTCTTATTTCTCTTTGTTGGAATACCTCGTAAAGCGTGCCATTGAGTTGTGGTGGTGGAAGTGAAGACTCGGCTCTTCATTCTATATTTTGCAAGCTTCCTACATCAAGGGACTCATTTCGCTTTGTGGTACGCATTTATTCCTCTTTGTATCCTCTCTAATGGGCGAAAAGGATTCGCACTTCTCTCTTGGCTTCAAATTGAATGGAACGAATTATCATGTATGGGCCGGGAATATGGAGGCCCATATAAATGGAAAGGGACTTTGGGGATATGTTCAAGGAACTATTCCCGAACCCGTACCAAAAATTACTACTCTTGACAAAGGGGAGATCAAGGTTCTTGAGGGAGAAGAAAGAGAAAAGGCTTTTGAAGATTACAATAAGAAGCATGAAGAATGGGAAATGAAAAACTACAAAATTCTCTCATGGTTCTTCTCTTCGGTTGAAACCAAAATTAATACCAATATTCTAAAGTTCAAAAAGGCATGTCAAGTATGGGAATATCTTGAAAGAATGTATACTTCAAGAGATTTGTCCCATAAGTACTATCTCCAAAAGAAGGCCTTAACCCTTCAACAAGGAGAAATGTCCGTTAGAGAGTATTTCGCCGAGTTATCCACTATTTGGGATGAGCTTGCCCTCCAAGAACCTAAATGGAGCGGTGAGGCTATTGAATTGAGGGCCAAACAACTAGAAGAGGATCATTTCTTTAACTTTTTAAATGGGCTTAGACCCGAGTTTGAACAAACTAGATCCTCTCTCTTATCTTCTTTCTCTTCCCCTCCTTTGGAAGATGTGCTTACCAAATTAAGTGGAGAAGAAACTAGATTGGGAATGAATAAAACCAATCTAAGTGTGTTGGTCGTTCCCTCTAAAGATGAGGATGAGGGTGCTTATGCCGTCTCAAGACCGGGGAATAATGTTAAAACCTATAAACCCCCTCATTTTAACAAAAATCAAGGAGGAAGAGAAAATGGTGGGCATTATGGAAGGAGAGATTATAGTAAGATTATATGCCATTTTTGCAAAGAACCGGGTCACATTAAACCGGTATGCCCTAAATGGAAGAAGATGGTGGCTATGTCTACTACTTTCCAATCAACCAAGGAGGAAGGTCCTTCTACTTCCAATCATGCTACTTTGGCTCTCAATCAAATCATGGAAGCTCTTCAACCACTCCTCAAGGGATCCGTTTCCGGAGCCGCCATGACCACCTTCTCTCCTCCCGGTAAGACTCTTTGGCTCTTAGACTCGGGTGCATCCTTTCATATGACTCCAAATGTTTTGTCACTTTCTAAATACTCAAAAAATTTGTCACCCTCTTTTGTCTCCACCGCGGATGGGGCTTCTCTTGAAATAAAAGGAATTGGTGATTTTGAAAGACAAGGTTTTTTTATTCCAAAAGTTAGATTTATACCAAAACTAAATTTAAATTTGCTTTCCGTCTCTCAACTATCGGATTATGGGTGTGATATCAAATTCTCATCAAATAAATGTTGGATACAGGATCGCCGGTCCGGGAAGTTGATTGGGGAAGGCTCTAGGAAGGGAGATCTTTATCTCATGGAATTTCTTCAAATTCCAAAAACCTCTTTTTGTAATGTTGCCCAACATAAGGATATAAATGTTTGGCATAAACGCCTTGGGCATCCAAATATTGTCAAGCTTTCATATTTACATTTTGCTAAAACCTTATGTAAAGACAATTTCAATTGTAATGATTGCATTCTTGGTAAAATGAGAAGCTTACCTTTTGGACAAAGAACTATGTTTTCAACCAAACCTTTCGAAATTGTGCATTCGGATGTATGGGGACCGGCACCCGTTGTGTCTAAGGGAGGTTTTTCATATTATGTTATTTATGTAGATGATTTTTCAAGGTATAGTTGGATATACTTCCTCAAACATAAACATGAGGTTTTCTCTACTTTCAAGATCTTTCACATGTTAATACAAAATCAATTCAATAGTAAATTACAAATTTTTAGAACCGACTCCGGGGGAGAATATCTCTCAAATGATTTCAAAAGTTATATTGAAAATAATGGGATTGTTCATCAAAGGTCTTGTCCCAAAACTCCCCAACAAAATGGGTTGGCCGAACGAAAACATAGACACATAATTGAAACTACAAGAACTTTGTTAATTTCTCAAAAAATTCCAAAAAGATTTTGGGCCGAAGCGGCTCTTGCATCGGTTTATCTCATCAACCGACTTCCATCCAAAAACTTGAACCAAATATCTCCATATGAAATCTTGTATAAAAAAGAACCCGACTACAATAGGTTAAGAATTTTTGGTTGTAAATATTTTGTTCTCACCGATAAGAATGATAAATTATCTCCCAAAGCTATTCCTTGTGCTTTTTTAGGATATTCGGAAACCCAAAAAGGTTTTAGGTGTTATGATATTAAAAATGATAAACTATATGTTTCAAGAAATGTAACCTTTTTAGAAAACATAAGTGGTTTTGAAGAACACAAAACTCATGAAGATAATGCCGATTATTCTTTTTTGTTTGAACTATTATCTAGAAATGAAGATTTTAGCGATGATGAATTAAAAGAGAATGAGGATATAAGTGAATGTATTCCTCAAACCATTCATGATGAAGAAGAAATGATAAATGAACCAATTACCTATACTCATAGAGATAAAAGCACTTTTAGAAGTGCAATAGAGAAATATAGTGATCTTAGTGAATCTTCCAACAACTCTCGAAGAACTGAAAGATCTAGGAGAAATCCTTCTAGATTTATATCCTATGAGTCTTTTTCTCCAAAACATAGGGCATGTCTTAGTGTCATTCACTCATACCAAGAACCTAGAAATTTTAAAGAAGCTACGGAAATGATTGAATGGAGGGATGCCATGGACAACGAACTTAGAGCCCTCAACAAAGCCAAAACGTGGGTTTTTCAATGTCTTCCAGAAGGAAAGAAAACAATAGGATGTAGATGGGTTTTTAAAGTTAAAACCAAGAGTGATGGCACTCTTGAAAGATATAAAGCCCGTCTTGTCGCAAAAGGATATAGTCAAGAATACGGCATCGATTACGAAGAAACCTTTGCTCATGTTGCACGAATGGTTACTGTAAGGTGTTTGATCACCATTGCATCTATTAAAAAATGGAATATTTACCAAATGGATGTTAAAAATGCATTTCTAAATGGAGACCTTAATGAAAAAGTCTACATGGATGCTCCTCCTGGTATGAACATACCAAAGGGGAAAGTCCTTCGTTTGCAAAAAGCGCTTTATGGTTTAAAACAAGCCCCTAAGGCTTGGTATGATCGATTTAATGATGTAATGGTTCAAAATGGTTTTTCCTCATGCTACACTGACACTGCTCTGTTTGTCAAAAAGTCTGATGCAGGAATTGTGATTTTACTGTTATATGTTGATGATATGTTGATAACAGGTAGTGACATAAAAGGCATCAGAAACATTAAAACCACTTTAAAAGAAAGGTTTGAAATGTCAGACCTGGGGTATCTGACTTACTTTCTTGGTATTGAGGTAGCCTACTCTCATAGAGGCTATTTTTTGTCTCAAACTAAACTTGCCTGTGAGATTCTTGACAGATCAGGTATTACTGATGATAAAATCTGTGAGACCCCTGAAATTGTGGGATCAAAAATGAAGATCGATGATGGGAAACCTTTAGAGGATCCTACTCCCTATCGGCAACTTGTGGGATCTCTAATGTATCTTAGCATCATAAGGCCGGACATCTCTCATGCCGTGCATACTGCAAGCCAATTTCAGCATGCTCCTACATCCGTTCATATGAGTGCCGTCCTCCGAGTTGTCAGATACTTAAAGGGAACTTTAAACAAGGGAGTTTTTCTTTCCTCTTCTTCTGAGTTGAATTTAATTGCATATACTGACTCTGATTGGGGAGGTGACCCAAATAACCGTCACTCCACTACAAGCTTTTGTATTTTTTTAGGTGAATCCCTGATCTCATGGAGATGTAAGAAGCAACAGAAGGTGTCTCTGTCATCCACCGAAGCAGAATATCGAGCCATGGCATCTACAACTATGGAGATTGTCTGGATTCATCAGTTGCTGCAAGACATGGGGATTCCAATTCAAGAACCCACAAAGTTATGTTGTGATAATAAGAGTGCAATCTATATTGCCAAGAACCACACGTTTCATGAGCGGACAAAGCATATTGAGATGGACTGTCATTATGTCCGTGAGGCATATCTACAAAAAGTCATCGATCTTCCTTATGTGACGTCAGAATATCAGTTGGCAGATTTCTTCACCAAGGCGCTTTGTTCCCCAAGATTCAACTTTCTCCTTAGCAAACTTTCGGTCATTGTGCCCTAAGTTTGAGGGAGGGTGTTAAAATGTATCTCTCTTTATGTAAATATTTACATATATATATAAAGAGAGATACATATACATATATACATCACGTATATATGTATATGTATCTATCTATATATATATATGTAAATATATATGTTTTCTTTTTTCTGTAAAACCCGAAAGGGTATTTTAGTCATTTCTCTCCATTTTGCGCATATTCATAATTATGAATATGCTGTAATTCTTTTTCCTTTTTTTACTTTTCTTCTTTTCTTTTTTTCCTTTTCCCTTTTTTGTCTTTTTTCTTCTTTATTTCTTTGTTGACTCAAAGTCAACCTTGGAGGGCTCAACACTAGCTGTTGAGCCTCTCCAACGGTTAGAATTGGGCTCCAACAGCTAGTGGAGCCCCTCCAAGGCTCCTTTTCCCTCTTATAAATAGGGGAGTTCCCCCTTTGTAAACTACACTTCTTGGAGCTTTTGTTCTCCAAGCCTCTTAATAAAATTCTTTATATTTTGTATGCCTTTGTGCATTTGAGTTTCTTTATTGTACCTTTGTGCATTTGAGTTTCTTTATTGTACCTTTGTGTACATTTGTTCTAAGTGTTCTTGTGCTTTTGTGCACATTGGTGGTGTTATTGGTGGTGTTGTGCTCATCGCACTCTTTATCTCATTTTTGAGATATTTTCACAAGTATACCAAGGATGCCAACTTCACAAAGGGGTATGTGCACAAAGGCACTTTAGAAGAACACTTGAATATGTGTACACAAAAGTACACTAAACACAAATGCACAAAAGCATTAGAAAACAAAGAATCTTTATTGAGAACACTAGAGCATAAGCTCCAAGAATGAATACATACAAAGGGGAGACAACCCCTATATATAGCACATAAAGGAAGGGCCTTGGAGGGGCCCCAATGTGATCGTTGGAGCCCCTCCAACAGTCAACGATCATATTGGGTCCCTCCAAAGGCTAACCAAAAAAGAAAAAGAAAAAGAAAAAAGAAAAGTAAAAAATAAAATGAAAAATTACATGCACATTTCAAAGGGAAAATGTGCAAAAAGAAAAAGACAAATACCCTTTATCGGGTTTTACAAAAAGAGTATAATATATATATATATATATATATATATATACATATATATTTACATTATGAGTATATTTTAACATCCCCCCTCAAACTTATGGTGTGATGACCGTAAGTTTGCCAAGAAGAAAATTAAATCTCGGAGAACAGAGTGCCTTGCTAAAGAAGTCAGCCAGTTGATACTCCGATGTCACATACGGGAGATTGATGACCTTCTTCAAGTATTCTTCTCTAACATAATAGCAATCCATCTCGATATACTTCGTGCACTCATGAAAAGTGTAATTCTTGGCGATATATACTGCACTTTTGTTGTGGAAGCACAACTTGGTTGGTCCTAGAACAGTGACTCCCATATCTTCTAGTAGGCGCCGAATCCATACAATTTCCATAGTTATAGATGTCGTGGCTCGATACACAATTTTGGTAGAGGAAAGAGACACCTTTTGTTGTTTCTTGTATCTCTAAGAGACTAGAGATTCCCCTAAAAAGATAGAAAAACCAATGGTGGAGTGACGGTTATTTGGGTCACCTCCCCAATCAGAGTGAGTATAAGCAATCAAATTTAATTCAGATGACGAAGATAAGAATACCCCTTGTTTACTGTCCCCTTTACATATTTGATAATTCGAAGAATGACACTCATGTGAATTTATGTAGGAGCATGTTGAAATTGGCTTGCGACATGCATAACATGAGAAATATCTGGCCTGGTAATGCTAAGATACAATAGCGATCCGACGAGTTGTATGTAAGGAGTAGGGTCTTCCAGATGAATCTTATCATCAATCTTCATCTTGGTTCCTACAATTTTGGGGGTTTCACAGATTTTATCATCTGTAATGCTTGACCTGTCAATGACTTCACAAGCTAGCTTGGTTTGAGATAAAAAATATCCTCTTTGAGAGTAGGCAACTTCAATGCCTAAAAAATAAGTCAGAAAACCTAAGTCTGACATTTCAAATCTTTTCGTTAGTAATTTTGATACTTTTAATCCCTATAGTATCATCTCCTGTGATTAACATATCGTCAACATACAATAACAAAATCACAGCTCCTACATTGGAGTTTTTAACAAATATTCGACCATTACTCTGATAAACCGATCATACCAAGCTTTGGGGGCTTGCTTCAACACATAAAGTGATTTTCGTAAATGAAGAGCTTTGTCATATGACACATTCATTCCTAGAGGAGCATCCATATAGACCTCTTCATGTAAATCTCCATTTAAGAATGCATTCTTAACATCCATTTGATATATATTCTATTTTTTAATTGAAGCAATGGTAATTAAACATCTAACAGTTACCATTCGTGCTACAGAAGCAAAAGTTTCATCGTAATCTATACCATACTCTTGATTATACCCTTTGGCAACCAAGCGGGCTTTATATCTTTCGAGTGATCCGTCACTTTTGGTTTTAACTTTAAACACCCATCTACATCCTATTGCCTTATTGCCTTTAGGTAAAACTTGAATTTCCCAAGTTTTGGCATTCTTAAGAGCTCTAAGTTCACTATTCATAGCCTCTCTCCACTCAATGGTTTGCATAGCTTCTTCAAATTTTTTAGGTTCTTTATATGAGTGAATAGCACTTAAACATGCACTATGTTTGGGTGAGGACTCATGGGAAATAAATCTAGAGGGATTTTTTTTTGTTCTCTCGATTCTACGAGGGTTAGTTATTGAGGACGGTTCACTAGACTCACTATATTTCTCAATTGTATTTCTAAAATTGTTTCTATCTCTATGTGTATAGATTATAGGATCCCTAGATGTGCCTTCTTCTATAAGCTAATCAATAGATTGATAATTTTCATCAATATGTTTGTCATCACTAACCTTAACATCACTAAGAATTTCATCATCCTTAGATAGAAATTCAAACAAAAAAGAGTAATCCATATTTTCTTTGTGAGATTCATACTCTTCAAAACCACTCAGATTTTCTAGAAAAGTCACATTTCTAGAAACATATAACTTATCATTTTTAATGTCATAGCATCTGAATCCTTTTTGGGTTTCGAAGTAGCTAAGAAAGGCACAAGAAATAGCTTTTGGTGAAAGTTTGTTATTTTTATCAGCAAGAACATAACATTTGCATCAAAAAATTCTTAGCTTATTGTAATCGGGTTCCTTTTGGTATAATATTTCAAAAGATGATGTTTTGTTTAAGATTTTTGAAGGAAGGCAATTTATGAGATAAACGGATGCAAGAGCCACCTCGGCCCAAAATCTTTTTGGAATATTTTGCAAAATAAGCAAAGATCGAGTAGTCGCAATAATATGTCTATGCTTTCTTTCGGCTAGACCATTTTGTTGAGAAGTTTTTGAAAAAGACCTTTGATGAACGATACCATAACTTTCAAGATAACTTTTGAAATCATTTGAGAGGTATTCACCTCTGGAATTAGTTATAAGAATTTTTAGTTTTCCATTAAATTAATTCTTTATCATCATATGATATGTTTTAAATATTGAAAAAACCTCATGTTTATGTTTGAGAAAATATATCCAACAATATCTAGAATAATCATCAACGAAGATAACATAGTAAGAGAATCCTCCTTTAGATATAACGGGTGTCGGTCCCCACACATCCGAATGCACAATTTCAAAAGGTTTGGTAGAAAACATAGATCTTTATCCAAAATGTAAGCTTCTCATTTTTCCAAGAATACAATCATTACAAACAAAGTTGTCTTTACATAGATTTTTGGTAAAATGTAAATAAGAGAGCTTGACAATATTAGGATGCTCAAGGCGCTTATGCCAAACATTTATATCTTTATGTTGGGCAATATTACAAAAAAAGGTTTTTGAAACTTGGACATACTCTATGTAGTATAGATCTCATTTCCTAGAGCCTTCCCCAATCATCTTCTCGGACCTGCGATCCTGTATACAACATTTATTTGATGAAAATTTGATATCACACCCATGATCTGATAGTTGAGAGACTGAAAACAAATTTAAATTTAGTTTAGGAATGGATCTAACTTTGAGAATAAAAAAACCTTGTTTTTTAAAACTTTAAATTCCTTTTATTTCAAGAGAAGCACCATTCGTAGTTGAGACAAAAGGAGATAAATTTTTTATGTATTTGGAAAGGGCTAAAAAACTTGGAGTCATATGAAAAGAAGCACCCGAATCTAAAAGCCAAAGAATCTTACTGGGAGGAGAGAAGGTAGACATAGCGGCCCCAGAAACAGATCCTTTAAGGAGAGGTCAGAGAGCTTCCATAATTTGACTTAGAGACAAAGCTCCATTGCTTGAAGTAGGCAGTGCCTCCTCTTTATATGGTTGGAATGTTGTAGACATTGCCACTATCTTCTTTCACTTAGGACATACTGGTTTAATATGTCCCGGTTCTTTACAAAAATGACAAATTATTTTGATAAGCTATTTAATGATAGTCATGCTCAAGATCTTGGAGACTTCTTCATTCCTTTTCATGAGATAAATCGTGACTTCATGCGTAAGATTCAAAATAAAGAAATTGCAGAGGCTTTGAAGAAAATGAAATCAAGAAGGGCAGTTGGCCCAGATGGTATACCTATCGAGGCTTGGAAATGCTTGGGAGAGAAAGGTTTAGAATGATTGACAAATCTTTTTAACTTGATTTGGCGAACAAATAAGATGCCTAATGAGTGGAGGAAGAATACTTTGGTGCCTTTATATAAGAATAAGGGTGATATACAAGATTGCACAAACTATCGTGGTATAAACTCATGAGTCATACTATGAAACTTTGGGAGAGGGTGATTGAGTCTAGGTTGAGGAAGGTTGTCATGATATCGGAGAATCAATTTGGTTTTATGCCTGGAAGATCAACAATGGAAGCTATACATCTTCTTAGACAACTTATTGAAAGATATAGAGAGAGGAACAAAGATTTGCATATGGTTTTTATTGATTTAGAGAAGGCATACGATAGAGTACCTAGGGACGTTCTCTGGTGGACAATGATGAAGAAAGGTGTTTCTCTCAAGTACATTAGTATAATTAAAGATATGTATGAAGGAGTAGTAACCAATGTCCGCACTTGTGGAGGGGCGACAACCAATTTTCCGATAACGGTTGGGTTACATCAAGGATTTGCTTCAAGCCCTTTCCTATTTGCGATAGTGATGGATGAGCTTACGAGATCAATTCAAGAAAATGTACCGTGGTGTATGTTGTTTGCTGATGATATTGTTTTGATTGATGAGTCTAGAGCTGGGGTTAATGCTAAGTTAGAATTATGGAGACAGACATTGGAAGCTAGAGGTTTTAAGTTGAGTAAGAGTAAGACTGAATATATGGAATGTCGGTTTAGTAAGCAACGAAGTAGTGATGGGAGTGTAGTGAAGCTTGGTGAGCAAGAAATACCGGTGAATGATTATTTCAAATATTTGGGACCCATCATTCAAAAGTATGGAGAAATTGATGGAGATGTAAATCATAGGATAAAGGTTGGGTGGATGAAATGGAAAAGTGCAACTGGAGTGTTGTGCGATCGTAGAATGCCATTGCGGTTGAAGGGAAAGTTTTATAGGACGACTATTAGATCCGCTTTACTATATGGTACAAAATGTTGGGCTGCCAAGAGACATCATATTCAAAAAATGAGTGTAGCTGAGATGCGGATGCTTAGATGGATGTGTGGAAATACAATAAAAGATAAGATTCGGAACGAGAAGATACGTAAGAAGGTAGGTGTTGCACCCATTGAAAATAAGATGCGAGAGAATCGTTTACGGTGGTTTGGACATATTCAGCGAAGGCCTAATGATGCTCCAGTTAGAAGGTTGGAGAAATGAGAAAATATATTAGTTAAAAGAGGTCGGGGTAGGCCTAGGAAGACTTGGATGGAGATGATAGGAAAGGATATGAATGCTTTGAACCTCACTGAGGACATGGCATTGGATAGAAATGATTGGAGGAAAAGGATTCATGTGGAAGACCCAAAATGAATTTCTTTTTTGGTTAATATCGCTGACCCCAATTGTTTTGGGATGAAGGCGTAGTTGTTGTTGTTGTTGTTGTCTCTCCCTTGATATCTTCCATTTTGGCCTCATTGATTTTGAAATTTGTTGAAATGAGGGGGTTTGTAAGGTTTCACATTGTTCCTCGGTCTAGATACGGCATAGGCTCCTTCATCTTCATCCTTAGAAGGAGTGGCCAACACGCTTTGATTGGTTTTATTCATTTTTAATCTAGTTTCTTCTCCACTCAACTTAGTAATAACATCTTCTAGAGGTAGAGATGTAAAGGAAGACAAAAGAAATGATCTAGTTTGTTCGAATTCGGGTCTAAACCCATTCAAAAAATTGAAGAAATGATCCTCTTCTAATTGCTTGTGTCTTAATTCAATAGCCTCTCCACTCCACTTAAGTTCTTGGAGTGTACGTTCATCCCAAATTGATAATAATTCCCCAAAGTACTCCCTAATAGACATTTCCCCTTGTTAGAGGGTTAATGCCTTTTTTTGAAGGTAGTATTTATGGGATAGATCTCTTGAAGTATATATTCTTTCAAGATAATCCCATACTTGAAATGCCTTTTTGAATTTTAGGATATTGACATTTATCCTTGTTTCTACCGTTGAAAAAATTCATGAGAGATATAGTTCTTCATGTTTCTTATTGTAATCTTCAAATGCTTTTTCTTTATCTTCTCCTTCAAGAACCTTGATTTCACCTTTTTCAATTATAGTGATTTTATGTTCGAGTTCGGGAATGGTACCTTGGACATACCCCCAAAGTCCCTTTCCCTTAATGTGGGCTTCCATGTTTCTGGCCCAAACATGATAGTTGGATCCATTGAACTTAAACCCAAGAGAGAAATAAGAATCCTTTTCTCCCATGAAGAAGCCTTAAAGAATGAAGAAATGTATTGAAAAACTTGAGAAAGATTACCAAAATAGATCTTCTTTCCCTTGCTTGATCACTCCTTAATACTTGCAAGATGACTTGGTGCACCAAAAGATCAAGAGAGAGGTGAGCACGCACTTCGAGGCAAGATTGAGATGGCGTAAAATGTCGAAAGCTTCTTCTTCTATAAACCGAGCTCTGATACCATGTGAAAATGTCTAGAAAGAGACAAAGTATACGAAGGATGCCAACTTCACAAAGGGGTATGTGCACAAAGGCACTTTAGAAGAACACTGGAATATGTGTACACAAAAGTACACGAAACACAAATGCACAAAGGCATTAGAAAAACAAAGAATCGTTATTGAGAACACTAGAGCATAAGGTCCAAGAATGAATACATACAAAGGGGAGACAACCCCTATATATAGCACATAAAGAAAGGGCCTTGGAGGGGCCCAATGATCATATTGGGTCCCTCCAAAGGCAAACCAAAAAAGAAAAAGAAAAAAAAGAAAAGTAAAAAATAAAGTAAAAAATTACATGCACATTTCAAAGGGAAAATGCGCAAAAAGAAAAAGATGAAAATACCCTTTATCGAGTTTTACAAAAAGAGTATATATATATACTATGTCACATGGGTGCGAGTGAGGGGTGCAGCACTTTCAAAAAACTTGGGTGCGGCAAAAATATAAAAAATTATATATATATATATATATATATATATAATTTTTACGTTTTAAAAGAAAAAATAAATCCCGTGATGTTTCGAAAAACCCTACCCCTATAAAACCCAAGATTTAAAAAAAAATGGGTCGGACCAGGGTCGGGTCTGGACCCGACCCAGACGCAAGCTGAATACCCCACCCCCGTGCTTTTATAAAGCAACAGAGGGGTTAGGGTTTTCTCATTCGAGAAAACCCTCCCCACCTTCGCCGCCTGCCCTGGTCTCTCCTCCCGTCCGACCTCCAGCCGACGGCTCGCCGGAGTGCCGACCGATAGCCTACCCCCCCCCCCCCCCCCGTGCTCGTCCCTCTCCCTCTCTTTGTTACCCTCTCCTCCCCCTCAGTTTCCCTCCCTCTCGAGCTCCCTCAGACACTGGAACCCCGACGAGCCCCACCGCTCATTTCTCCCTCTCTCTCACGATGTTTTTTTGACAGTTGACCCCCCTCCTGCGGGCACCCTGTTCGTCGGCAACTTTAGCGCCTTCCGCGGCCTTCTCAGGTAAACCCCCCTTCCCCCAAGTCTTCTTCTCTCTTCTCCTTCCCCCGAGTCTTCTTCTTTCTTCTCTTTCTCCCTCGACCCTCCCGCGGGCACCCTGTTCGTCGGCAAACTTGAGAGCATTTTTTTTTGGTTAAAAAAAATGGACACAAATGACCATGGGTGCATTGACCGCACCCAAGGTCCTGTTGACCGTACCGGGTGCCGCACCTGCATTGCATCGCGTCAACGCGGGTGCGGCACCCAGTTTGCCGAGACCTTGTGACTTAGTATATATATACATAGAGATACATATATATATATATGCATGTGTATCTCTATGTATATATATAGATATATATTTACATTGTGAGTAAATTTTAACAATTTTCACATAGGGGTTGACGACACACGGATTTTGGTTCTTAAAGACCAAGTTGTGCATGGTCAACACCATGTACAACTTGAGGGGGGCTATTAGAGATAATTGTGCTTAACTCTTGATCCAGATCCATATGTTAGTTTGGTATCCATGTGTTTAGTTTTGGTCCAAATGTAAATAGATTCAGATCTGTATTTGTAGTATGTCCATACACCCTTTATTCTTGTGTTTAGTTATTAAGGGCATCCCCTTTATTGCTATTAAGGGCATTTGTGTAAAGTAAAAATATTCTTTATTTAAAGGGAAGTTACCACATTTCCCAGCGAGTGGAAAACGTGAAACTGAAATAGAGGGTCTCTTGTTTCCTCTTCTTCTCCTTTTTCTTCTTGATGCAACTGATATTTTGGAATAAATGCTCAGATTTATTACATGTGACTGTGTGTGTATGGAGTGCATTGCATGTGACATGCATGTCCGACACTCTGACTATATAGTTGGTTTTACAAGTTCTAATTCTTAACTTACTACTGTAAGAGTGAACTGTGCACTATTTTGTCTCCTGGTATCAACTCTCGGTAGCTCACTGCAAGTGTTTATATATCATATCCTTGCATCAAGTTTCCCCACTACAAAGTTGTTTTCACAAGAGACCATAGGACATGACAAAACCATCTTCACAGTTCATTGGTTCTCTTTTACTGAGCTGCTAGTTTCATAATATGCATTTCTCTTTCCTATTCTAGATAGTCACCTCATTGTATGGTCATACACATATCTTCTTATCATTTCATTGTCAAACATCATATTCATGCTTGAGTGCCACATCTACTTCGACATTGAACCAAGGTTGCCAGACTAGGAAGCGGAAGTGGGAAACGATGCGGGAAGTGAAAGCAAGAAGCAATGCATTTTAAAATGTATAGGAAGCGAGAAACGAGGAATAAAAAAAGAAATATAAGAATTGAATGAGAATCAAAATGAAACATAAATAAAAACTAAAGTAAAAGTGACAAATATTAAATTTCATGTTTTTTAGTGTAAGAATTAAATTTTAAAAAAAATCTAAAAATGATGACTACCAATTTACTGAACTCACGTGAAAGTAAGTGAGAATAGTGAGAGGAAACATATAAAAAACAAGAAAAGTTGAGTAAGAGAACATATAAGAAGAATAGATGAAGTGTGTGGAAAGCATAGGAGAAGCATTGGGGAATCGAGGTTCTCATCAAGTTTCGGAAGAGAGGAGTATCGCACTTCCGAAGCGAGTTTCTGGGAAGCGAGCTTCCCACCTATCTAAGAAGCTTCCGGTAACTTTGCATTGAACAACTCTATCTTATTGGGGGTACTCTATTGGTTTGCATATACCAATTGGCAAAAGCTGGAACTAACTTTTAGGATATTCTGGAAATCCCATTTAAACACCACATCTGAGTCTAGTATGGTAGGTTGGATGTTTTCTTGGCTATGAAAATCGTACAACTTGTTACCCATAATTGCACCTACTTGAGCAGCAAATAGGCCACGTAAAATGCATATACAGGGTTACTTACAGGGCTGGTGATCAGAAATTAAAGTGTACCATTTAACCTCATTATGGATGAGTACCATATTAGATTTTTCATATACACCACAAAGGCCACATTAATAATATGAAACTTCTACCATACATTACATTATAGATAAATACAGAGGTGCTTCCTTGATCAAGTTAGTCAACTAGGACTATCACAAAAAATGTTAATCAAGAGGGACAGAACAAGCACACTTGTTGAGACAGTAATATTTTTGCTTGCATTATTCAATCATAACCGATTTCTTATATATAATGCAAATGTAAATTATTGAATATGTAAGTTCTGTCTTGGACAAATAAAGAGGTCATTCTTGATCAAGCTAGTCAACTGGCATTGTCTAAAACAAAAAAGGTCAACAAGATCATAATAAATATGCAACTTGAGCTACTGTTTTTCCTAATGTTGAGCAACTTTAGTAGCAGGAAGGGTATCCTATTGGATTAAGTCTAAATTTACAAACAATTGTTTGCTATCTAATTTAAGACACCATTTCAAAATGCTTCAAAATAGCTTTCAAAGAAAAGAAAAGAAAAATATAAATCTGCTGAATGCAAGTCCAGAGTTTTCTGGAAAGCATACCAGCTTCAATACCAATAGAACTCAGGCTCAATGCAAGTCAAGAATTGTTTTTTTCTTCTTTTGGGGAGAATGAAAAGCTAATTGCAGAGTAGGAAAGTTTTCTGTTTCATTTCTATTCATGCATTTCTTGAGAGTGTATATACAGCCTATGATTGTGTGTGCAAATGCCAAGTAGTATATTCTAGAAAAATCAGTCTTAGATATTTTAAAAAACATGTGATTGAACAGTGACAGTGTACTATTCAACAGAAAAACAGAAGAAAAATCACAAAAATGAAATGCTCACAATTTGCAGAGTGATTATAATACCTGCACATCTAAAATATTGCACACATTTCCCGTATGATCAAGTCCCATTTGAATGTCAGGGATGTACCTCCATTTTCCATCAACGATGAATCTGTACTGGTAGACGCCTGATGGGAGAACCTTCATCAATGTGAAATCTTTCCCTGACCTTTGTAGCAGATTCCTGCCATGAACAATTCAATTGCATCGGAATAACTACAATTTCCTAAGAATATGCTACCTTAGGGATGATAATCATGACGACAATTTTTATCTTTCAGTACCTAACAGAATAAGTTATAGCAGGAAGTTAATGATCTAAGGATATATCTACAGTAATAGAAGACGTCAAGTGGCAACACAATGTAATTCTGACTGAAAGAATTGTCAAAACTAGGAGAATAATAATCATAACTTACTTTGTCCTCCAATTGTCCCAAGATCCCTCCACAGCAACTTCTTTGCCACCATAGCTCCATGAAAGCATTGTTGGAATGCCTTGATCGCAACAGATTTCCTCATATGCTGAATAACCATGCGTCCATGCAGAACTTGGACTGTAAATCTCATCTGGTCTCTGTAATGGTTCTATGGGTACCTGAAAAAGATGCCCCATTTGAGAAGTGTACGTGTCCAATTCATTATATAACAAGCTGTGATTATAAAAGCAATCCAAAAGAAGTAGCCCATAACTTGGAAGTTTAGTTCCATGAGCTAACACCAGGTTGTTGTCAATCCAATATGCACACATACACAGACACTATGGTGGGTCACCTTATTGCAAGACTCAGATATGCGTGAATACATGAATAGAAATATCATATTTGGTCAATACATCACAATATGTAATATCCATGTGATAGTCTCACCCAACAATCAATCTACTCCCAAACATTTGGGTTGCAATGATGCAAATAGAAAGGGTTTCTGTTTGCGATTCATTGACATAAGAACCAGATGATGCATGACAAAGTAGCAAATTTCCAAACAAGTCAATGGAAACAGATTACAGATGGTAGTAATACGTTACTGTTCATCGAGCAACCTCATTTGAATTCCACAAGGAAAGTGAAATAAACATTTCCAAGAAACACTCACTAAACTACAATCTTATAAAGTACAACCTCATAATTTTGGCATCACAAATTCATTGTAATGGGTAACGGGATACCATGTCAACAGTTTCTGTCTGCACCAACCATGAAAACCCAATTACATGAACTAGAGGATAACTACTTTAAAGGGAAAAGTTCTACTTATAGTCCACCAAAACAAAAAGTTACCAACAAACCTGCAAAGCTGATTATGCCAATGACAACTGTAACACTCCATCTGATACAGAATGAAAACATTTAGCTTATTGCTTATTAAAATCAGAAGCCATGGAATACTTCAAAACGCGAATTCATACATGGTTCAGATTAGCAAATGAATTATGGGATTCCTTCCCTATTCAAGTGGACACATTAAGATAGTCCCAACATAATAGACCAACCAAGTCAGCCATGAACTTTACCACAATCTAATACAGAAAAGTTCGATCCTAGAAAAGCTCTAAAAGAAAAAGAAAAAAAGGAAATCTAATGCAATAAATATATAAAAAAGAAAAGAAAAAGGGCCAAAAGAAACTGGTTTCACAAATTGCATTGAAGTGACTTCTGAATATGCAAGCAATTCATTTATACTAATGCCTCAACCAAAAACTCTGATTCAGTACGATGCAACGAACTCAAAGCAAACAAAAAAATAATGAAAAAACAGAAAAAAAAACTTGCAATTGTTGCAATAAACACACACACACACACACACACACACACACACACACACACAGCGAGCGAGCGAGAGAGAGAGAGAGAGCACCAACCTGACGAGTAAACATCACGGGAGACCAAGCCGCTGTTCCAGGGCTGTGCGGAGGAGACTGCCCCATCAACTCAGAAGACCCTTCCTCCTGCTCCTGCTCATCATCCATCTCACCTTCCTCTTCTCCAACCCCAGAAAGGCTCCCTCCATCCTCCCTCGCACTTGCATTCCCCATCGAACAAACAGCAAAAAACCCAACTATTCACCAAAACCCCCAACAGCCAACATCAGAAAACCCTCCAAGACGCCACCATAGTTACAAAATTTAAGCACCCAACCTCACCTCCACCCTCCCATCCCTGAGACCCAAAACGGAGGGCACCCTGATTCAGTATAGGTGCACAGGCAACAGCCCAATCATGATATCATATACCATATTGGAATTCAAAGAAAGTGAAAAAGAACATGAAGTTTTTTTTATGTTGTAATGTGATGGGTATCACTACGAAGAAAGTGTTTAAAAAAAACGAAGGAGAAAATTATCACAACAAACCTAACAATAATTGAAGAGTAGGTGGGTGAAATGAAATGACCCATCTGTGCTTCTTTCCGCCACCCATAGATTTACCAAAGGGGGTTTTGGAGATTATGGTGGTGCTAATACATAGTAGCCTGAATGGTTTATTTATGCTCCAATGTGTTTGGAAGATTCTTTGTGGCTTAATTGTAGCAGTTAAAAGAGGAATGCCATCTCATTTATTGGTATAAATAGTGAAGTAAGGTCTTCCACTTCCATATGTCCTTAGACCTTACTGCAAAACACAAAAAAAAAAAGTGATCTTGGCGCCACCTTTTCCTTTATGGGGACAAAAGGGAGTATGGTCCTTAATGGTTTCTTGTACCCTCCAAGGCGAATCACTCACCCACCTTGTCTAGGTGATGGGCTATGGAAAGGTGTTTTGTGGTCCATGGTTTCTAGGTTCCAGCACCAAGTCAAGACCCAGTTCAGTCTTTGGTCAAACCAGGCCAAGAACTAGCAACAGAAGCTTAGTCCAATGTTGTCAGAACAGGCCGATTCAGATTAGTTGATTCAGAAGGGGCTGATTCAACTGTCACTTCAACCAAATTTATTTAATATTTTTTAATGAGTTAAAAACATTGCTTAATATTTTTAAAAAGTATTTTTTTTTGTTTAATAACACATATCTGATGGCAAAAAGTTGTCAATTCACAGACAATTTGATTCGATTCAGAGTTTTTTTAAGAAACCAATTCACCCGGTGAATCGATTTTAACAATATTGGCTGAAAACTCATCTGACGCGAGGGATGTTTTTTTAATTAGCTTTCACCATGGCCTTGTAAGTGCTCTCAGAAACCAGCTCATTCTAGGCTAGATAGACAGGCAGTGGTTTGAATAGAAGTTGATCCATTAGGCCAACTCAGCGATTCGTTAAGACTTTTGCTGGTCCGATGGAAGATTAAGCGGACCGCTTTTGACTCTAGAGAAACTCAGCCCACTAGCTAAGAATGCTTGGTCCTTGACTCATTGGTTGAGTCAGTGAACCTTTGGACTATGTTAGGTCAAAAAGAGTGTGAAACACCAAGAATGTTTGGTTCCTGGTTTGGTCAGTGAGCCTATAAGCTACTTTAGCTTTTTTTTTTTGGTGGGTGGTGGGGAGGAGCCAACATTATGGTTTGGATGTCCCGTAATAGGCCGAGAGGTTCCCATATTGACCGTGGTTCTGTTTTGGTGTTGGCAGTAAAAGATTTCCATAAGTACTTTCCCCTACCCACTAGGAATAGTTTTCTGTTGGCTTATACATTGCGGATAGGGACCTGTACCCTGAGTATTGAATTCATGATGTCTTTTGACTCAAACACCTTAAGCTGACCCAAACTAGACAGGTGTGTGAATCCCTTGCAGAATTTTGGGTATTAATTTGTGTAAAAATTATGTGGACATCTTTAATATGATTATGACTTAATTGTCTAGACTACGGCTGGATGGTCCATAGTCAAAGTCGGAGAATCTTTAAAAACTAAGTTGGGGGAGGGTGAAACTAAGATGCATGTTGATTTATTTTGATGCCTTAGGCTTCAAGTCATGCAAGGAAGTTGGGTGGGGGCTTTCATGATGGTGGCTTTCTCTATCAAGAATCATGAGAGGGAAGAAAGAAAGAAAAATAAGTTTAAATGTTGCATGATGTGACTTAACATTAATTAAGCCACTAATAATGCTTTTTTACATTGAAAAAGTTGGAAGTCTGCCCTTGCTTGGTAGGTCTAAGTTTGAGTCCATATAGGGGAATTTGCGTAGGTCATTAGGGCCTACTTGTTAAGGTTATCACTTAATTATGCTTTATCAATAGGATACTAAGAATTTATTCTAGATATAAATAACAAAAAGGTCTCTAATAAGACTATCACCAACTGATTTGCTGGGGTCTTCACGTGGCTTCTCTTTGATTCTCCAACTTGATAAGTCAAGTCAATAGAATAGGCTTATTCTCTAGAGCCTTGTGGACCAACCATCGTTGAGCTGACAAAAGAATTTAAAGAGTCAATCCGAGTGACAACAATAAGTCAGCCAAATTTGCGCTACTGAAAATTGGTCAGAGCCACAACAACTCAGCCAAGATTTTATACTTCCTAGCTGAGGCAAAGGGAGTCGTCGGAGCTCTTGGTTGGACTTTTCCATTGAAGTCATAAATAGTTTGATAGGGAGCTAAGGGAGGGGTTAATATATATATATATATATATATATATATATAGAGAGAGAGAGAGAGAGAGAGAGAGAGTAATGCGCTTCTTAGGCCCCCTTTTCTCATTAGGTCACATTAGGCCCTTTCAAAAATCATAGTTTTTAGTTTTTTTTTCTCACAACTTACACCATAGATATGTGATCTACAGGTTTTGTTTAGTAGGAACCGGCATTTGGATAATTGGAATCTGACCTGTATACAGGTTTTTCCAACGATCCCTATGGTTATTAAGGCATTAATTTTTTCTCGCTCATAAAAATACATTTTTTCATTGAAAAAACATGATTCAAGAGTCAATTCCTACTAAATCAAGCATGATAAACACTAATGGTTCTGATCTATCATAAAATTCTTCAAACTATAGGGCCCAACGAGACCTAACGAAAAGAGGGTGTAATATGTTCAGTTCTCATATATATATATATATGCAAGAGAGGTGTTAAAATTTGCGTATGTTAACATAATGGTATATCTTAGTTCACAAGGATGCTCCAATTACCGTGTCGTGTCCCTTAGATATTACTTAATCCCGTGTCCTTTTTTAACTGTATCCATGTGACATAGGTTATAGTTAGTAGAAAACACTTTTTTTTTACATTATTTAAAATTTGTGGGTAGATCAAACTCTGCAAATGTGATCTACATGTGCAAAACCTGTTTCAAATTATATGATTAAAGTACAAGTTTTTCGATATATTAAAAAATCAACTGCCTAAAGTGTACCAAAACTTTGTGGTGTTATCACTAGCAAACCAACAATTACAAACACATTTATGGGTTTTGCACTTATGATTCCAGCTAGGTAAGACGGTCTTATAGACATGACCAAGAATTATCTTGAATGCATATGGGCAGGAAAACCCTGGGTGGGGCCCAACAACCAACCTGCCTAAAGTAGCCCACCTCTGTTGAATGCATGTTGAATACGACTTTAAAATCTAGCCAATGTTGTCAGTATCGGTTTCGGCCCATACCTATTCTCAAGTGAATAGTTCTGAGTTGGCTAAAAATAATTAAAAAATATTAAGTGTCAATCAGAATGTGACAGTGTTAAAACTATTTAAATAATATAAAAAAACAATTTTAAACATTTTTATATTTATTAAACATCCGATTCAGGTTAGTATCATATCGATTTTTTGCAGATACGACACTGATCGGGCCGATGCAGGACGATAATGACAACATTGGGTATGACCAAATTTACATTTGGCCGCTTCAGCTTTCAAATACTTAAGATCACTTTTTACCTTTAAGAGATTGTTCATATGACTGCCCCAGTTACTTTTGGTTCAACTAACTCTAGTTAACTCTAAAGAATGTCACTTTTTTTTTTAAATCTTTCTCTTTCTTTAAATCATTCATTGAATTATTGTCACTTTGGTAACTTTTCAATTTTCATAACATAATTTGGAGCTAGCAAGTAATTGAAGAAGCAAATGTAAATCAAGCAGCCATCTGTGCAATTTCCTAAAAAGTCAAGACATTTACATTAAACCCCAAAATCTGTGATTCTTAAATGCAAATTTTCCATAGGTCAAGTGCCTATGTATAAATTATTTAGATTAACTTTTTTTGAAGACACCATGCATCTTTTATTTTGTTAAAAAAAAAAAAAAACTTTGATTCTTCCAACTGCAACGTTTGTAAAAAGCAGCCCCAGCTTGAGTTTTAAAGAACTTTTTTCTCTTTCTGTCAACCAACGCTGCTTGTCTGTTGCAACTTGATACCCTCACCACAGGACTCTATGACCAATTTTTATGTTTACTTACAAAGGAAAAGAATATTGTATTGGGGTGACTCCCGCTTGTGGACTTCTTTGACATATTATAAATTGATTATTATTGATCTTATGGATACTGCTAAAGAATAAAATATGAAAAGGCCCACACACTCATGCACTACCAACAGACCATAGATAGACAAAAGAGGGACCTCCCACTATTGACATCTAGCACCAAAGTTAATTCATTGGGGGACTTGAAGGCAAAGATTCATATATGGCATTTTATTATACCACTTGAAAGATTCTCATGGACCAAACCAACTTTTTTAGATAACTGAAAAACAAAAAATCCACCTCACTCACAGATCGTTCATTGGCATAACAGAATATGAAACCATTGAGGTGTGACCATCACTCTTTATCAGCCAGGCTGGGGATAACCCATCGTGTGATTGGAATTGTAGAATGCAGGATGAAGGATTTGGGGTTAAGTCGCGTTGGAACAGCAAAAAATCATAAAATATCCATACTGGATCTGGTCAGTTTGCATCCCTACTTGGGGTGTGGTCACAAATGAACCAAGCTTTGCATAACGGGGCTTTGTATGAGATCACTCGGTCTTGTGAAGGAGACTCATTGAATTCGATGAGCATATCAAGGTAGGGATGCAAACGGTTGGGATTTCGGATCAGAAAATAAATAGGGGGCCAGATTGGTTCGGATCCGAGACAACCAAAATTTACAAAAGCCCCTTCCTGAATCCGACCCATTTGCAACCCTATATCAAGGGGTCATCCCTAGCAAGTCCAGCTTGAACAAACACTATTTAGTTTGGGTGCACATGTTGAATTTAAATGTAAGCTGTTGGATTGAATCTGCCTAATAGTTCAGTTGATGTTATAGATGTTACAGAAAAAGTTGATTGCACACACACACACACATGCACATGCACACATACATAGGGGTATAGGGCTCGAACCAAAAGTCCAAAAATTTATGACTGACAATCGTTATTTCATATGTTTTCTAAGTGCTGAGACTTTTTGTATGTATTTATTATGTTTTTTTTAGAAAAAAAAAATACTTTGGATTGAGTTGTTTCAACACAAAAGTTTGTTTTCTTCTTCAAAAACACCAAAGCCTAATTTTCTGTATTTTAAAACTTTTGATTTTTAATGTTACTAAAAACCATGTCTAACCATAAAAAAATCACAATCTAAAGCATGTTAATAAATTATAAAGATCAAATATTGTAAATATTTTGTTGACTGTATGTGTGTGTATTTATTATTTATTTAGGAAAAATTTCATTTAGGGGCCAACCTTTTACCCCTAATTCCAAACAATCACCTCACATTTCTTTTATTCCAAATAGCCTACATTTATTATTGCCATTCAACTCAAGTTAAATCACAAGTCAAATTACAATAATCACCTTTATCGAGAGTTCAAACTTCAAACTGTTTACTTTTTCTTTTTGTTATGAGGATGAACGAGTATTTTCAATTTTCAACAGAGAATATATATAGGAAACAAAAAAGGAATCACATTTTTCAAGATGAGAGAAGTTGACGTGAGGTCCTTATTTGACTGTTTCCAGGAAAAGTTTGTCCCTTATTTAGAATTTCAGAAAAGTGTATCCTATTTTGGAATTATAAGAAAAAGGTTGGCCCCTAAATGGAGATCTCCCATTTATTTGTTATGCATAAAAGACATGTAGAGAATAGGGTACAAATAGATTGGATTACTTTGGACTTTATTTCAGACAAATCATTTTGGATATATATGTCAGAATAGAACCCGAATATTTCTTCAGATTGAATTTGAGCTTTGGACTCTTTGGAACTTGGATATAGTTTGATATTTTGTCTGATTTATGCTAAAATTCACATGAAATCCTACTGTTAAGATTTTTTAGTCTAGAACAGTCATTCGTAACCTTTCTTAAACGGACACAGTATTACAATATCAAATTTGCTTCAGATTTCAATTCTACTTCATCATATCAAGTTTGGATTGTGACCCATTGCTTAACATTCAGATATGAATCTGTATCAACTATGATATGATCCATATCCAATCTCTTTGTACCCTCCTAGGTGAGTTTGGTTGTTGAGAATTGATTTCAATTCTTTTGACTCGTCCCTTTTTTGGAGAAAAAAAGTTTTTGTTTTAATGATGAGGAACCTTATTAGAGATACAAGTCATTTTTTAGTTGTCTTTTTTTTTTTTGATGTTTTCACGGAGAAACCACCTCCAGGATCAGAGACCTAGTTATGCTTGCTTTGCCGGGCGTACTTACAGCCTCTGGTCGCTGTCCCAACAACGTAAAACTTCATGGGCTTACCCTTGCGTCAAGTAGTCGTCATGCTCTGGCTTGTGCAAGGGATGGCGCCCATGGGATTTGAACGTAAACTACTTGCCTAGTGGCCTAGGCCCCATCCCACTACGCCAAACCCCATTGGGGCTTTGAAATTGCTTTTACCATTGAAATTTCTTTATTTACCCTTAGCTGTAGCTACAAAAATAGGGAGCTACAAATGTGACATTCAACCATTTAAACAAGGAAAATGTTAAAAGTGATTACTTTTGTGGGTGCACAAAATAGGGAGCTACAAATGTGACATTCAACCATTCAAAGAAAGGAGAAGGTTAAAAGTGATTACTTTTGGTAGTACCTGCAAAAAAAAAAAAAGAGAACCATTTCATTTATTTGAGGTAACAACAAAAAGGATCTTTAGCAACAGTCAAGACTGCCGCTATAGCCTTGTGTAACTGCTACTATAACAAACAGCGGCAATTCACCACTGCCCGCTGTAGGTTATGTCGTTGGTAATAGTGGTAGTTTTACGATCAATAATGGCAAGTACAATTGCCACTGTAAGACCCTATAGCGACATTACCATAATTGCCATTGTTAACCTACAGTGGGACTTAAAACTGCGGTATAGGTCCTACTTCCAACTGCCTCTAGTACCAACAGTGACATTTTAAACTGCAGCTGTAGTTATCAGTAGCAGCACTTATAAATTACCACTGTTGATTCAACAGTGACAATTGCAGATTGCCACTAAAGGTGTAGCGTCGGATAAACAGTAGCAATGAAAACTGCTACTATTTTCAATCTACACATTTAAAAAAAAAAAGACTGTAAAAAATGTAATACATAAAAAAACACAAAAAACATAACGTAAACTACAAAACTAACGTTAGCCATTTACAAATGTCCAAATGATTACAAGTTCGACCATAATATGAGTTGAGCATGAAACCAACCACGAGCTGCTCATCTCATGTCCCAGCTCTTACTGAAAAGTCTCCTGAATACTAACCTTCACAGGTGCAGGCTTAACATGAATTCATCCTATAGATATGTAGTGAGGTAAATCAATTTGGACCAGATGTCGCTGTACAAGCTGTAGCATTTCCACTGGTTGGAGATGTGCTACTGTGATTTTCTTCAATGTTTCTTGACACAGAGGCCTCACAGGTGAAGATGTGTTAGTGTCTGGTACAGACAGAGACATATTTCGTGGGAACAACCTCTCCCTCCATCCTCTTGCACTCTTTGAAATTGTTTCCTTGTATCTTCAAAAAATATCACAATATACAATGCTTAGTGAGAGACCAAAAATAACTTGTCTTAATAAAAAAGTATTTGATCGACTCAAACCGTGTTGAAATTGCATCGAAGCGAGATTTTAGTGATTCCGAGAAAGAATGGAAGTCAGATGGTCCAGCTCGGTCTTGATTCACAGCTGAAGATTGACTTGAACTACTCATGTACAAGTACCACCATCATCAACAGACATAAAACTATCAAGCGCATAAGGTAACATTATCTACGGTCTGTATCCTGTAATTTACAGAGTGCTACCTATTACTAAAAATGCCATGCATGTTGCTTGTATTAGTAGGAGTCACAAGGCAGAGCCAGACACTTCATCAAGACTCGCCAGTGCTTGTGAGATGCCACCCTGTGAAGGTTCTTCTTTCACAGAAGAAAGGGGAGCTGCTGGGGTCAACACAACTACAGTTGGAGAAGAGAAAAAACTGTGGAAGAAGAACCTTCTTGCAATGACTTTTAAGCAAGTTTCTGATTTATTGCCTTTTCTTATTCTGTTTCACTCTCACGAACTTGATTTTCTCTGTTTGATTATTCTGGAGAAATACCGATATACTTTGGATGCAACATTTTTTCAGGAGTTTCAAAGACAAGTTCAGCCTAGACTGTGTAGCCATTAGGGGGTTGGTTTTCCATCTGTATTTCAAGTCAATAATCAAACTAACTGTAAACTCATTTTCTGTACTACCATGGCATCAGTCTCTGTCAGGATAAGCCAGCTAAATGCTTTGTATATGCTATTGGTCATGAAAGTTTTTGTGGTCTCTGGATATTTTTAGTTTGGAATCACAGTAGACACAATTGATTTTGAAAATGTTGTGCTTCATTATTCTCATAGCTAAGGTTAAACAATGTTTACTAATTTTGAAAACTCACATTTTTCTCACTCATTGAAATAACTCCTTGTTTATATAGATCTTAGATGATTATCAAGGCAGTACTCAATTCCACCATGTAAATTTGCAATGATTTGTAAAAGTTGTATCCCATACTCTCTTCTTATCAGCCAAATTAGCTACTAGAGATGAGTCATAATATGTGCTTGTGAAGATTAAGATGGATATTAGATGTTGGTCCCAAATCTCCCTAAGTGTGACTGTGTGTGTTGTTTATAGCCCTAGTTTCGAGTGTTTTGTGTGTTGTTTATAGCCATAGTTTTGGCATGCCCTTGTGACATAGACTTACAGTAAGGAATGGATTGAATCATTTCCGCAGGCGTTCCACGACAGAATAATTCTTAACATCACAAACAATAGCATACCTTCACAGATAAACAAAAAATGTGCATCTAAGGTCTCATTAAAACAAAGGAGACCTATAAAAGGTCAACAACGATAAATTCTGTGACCATCAAGGATATTTGCAGTCCACTGGTGCATTTTCAAGTTTAACAAACCAAAAACATGGATAGACCCTTTTACAGAATATAAATAAGTAATCATGCAATTCCAAGGAATTAAAAGTTCATTTTCGTGAGGATACGTACAAGCAATTCTCAAATTCACCTCAAAATCAATTTGGCAAGAAAGAAATTATACCATAATCATCCGGGAATGGAAACCATGGTTCTAATTGAGTCCCATAAACCATATGGGAATTTCAAAATGTCAAAGATAGGTTGCATCTTGCAAAAGGTCTGCTGCGCAGAAAGACCTATGGTCAAACTTGTTCACCACACACAACTAATGAAAAAAATCAAAGATGTCAACATACTTAAAAAAATTAGATGTGGAGTGAACAAACATCAGACTTGGTGCATCATAATTAACTAATCAGATTAGCACAACAAGGTGTGTTGAGAAGATCAGCTCCCCTTTCTTCTGTGGAAGAACTTTCATCAACAAGGTGTGTTGAGAAGAGCAAAAACTGTGGCCGACCATGAGATCCACCTCTACACTGGCCTTCTCGTCTTGCAATGTGGTGCACCCTGCCCATTGCAGCAACTGCAGCTAGATGTTACGTTCTTCGAGTATCATTTGCACCAACAGATAGTTGCATTCCACAAAGTTCGACACTAAATTCCCCTTTTTATTAGGCCTTTAAGTACACATGGAGTGCTAGTTTAACATAACAATGAAACCAACCAAATAACACCATTATCATGTAAATCAAACCAAAAAAAAGTTGAGTTTTTATGCATGTGTAAACACCCCAAATTTTCCAGGTTCATTTCTGGATACCCCCCTTTCACAGATGTCAATCCCTATTACACAATGTAGGAGTCTAACCCCTAAAACCAGTCTAATTTAGGTATCATTTCACCCTATTTTACCAGAAAAACCACCATTTTGTCCCTAAGTAACCCTAGATCCTTGTCAGTTAGACCTAGCCAAGCTCATTGTAAGCTCAGAAGAGTTAGAATATCAATCATTTCTAGCTCCCCTGAACTCACGATGAGTAGACCCAGTTCATTTCAGTTAAATTTGGTTCATTTCATGTGAAATAAGCTCATTTCTAGCTCGAATTCCATCCAATTGTCTCAAAGTTAGTTATTCTCAGTAGATCCTATTCTCCTGTGTTTAGCTTGAGCTCATCAAGAGTTCAAGTGATCCGATTTTAGTTCAAACTTTTTTTTCCATATTATTGAAGTTCATTTTTAGCTCGATTCAGCTCATTTCAGCTAGAATTGAACTAATCCTAGCCAGCCTAGCTAAGATTTAGTTTGTTTAAGCTCTAGATTAGTTCACTTGAGTTCAGAAACCTTAGAACCCAGTTCAAACCTTACTTTTCAAGTGTTACTCTTCATTCTACAACTGAACCCACCTTATGAGTCATTCAGGAGGACATTTCAGTCAATTTCTAAGCCAGCGGCAATTTCTAGTCTGGACTCAGATCAATTTTGTTATCTGATATTATATCTACATCCGAGATCCAATTCATATTTCAATTTGGACATCAGATACTTGATTGGATCTGATGACCAATATCCAATCTCTATTCTGAATCTGGATCTTCTATCCAATCTGCTTTGTATCTGTATCCAGAGTCCAATTTGCTTTCTCAGACCTGGATCTCTACATTAGATATCCAGAATCCACTTATCGATCATTTATTATTCAGGATCCATTCTTTAATTCTTATTTAATATCCAGGATCCACTTTCTAATTCTATCTTTGATCCAGGATCAATTTTAAATGTCTTATCCCTGATCCAGGATCCGTCCATCATTTTCAAGAATGAATCATGCTCGTTGTCTGAGATTCAAATCCATTTGTCATTTGAAACTTTAGATCCATATCTGAATTCAAATCTTTCTTCCAATTTCAAACCTGGGTTCAAAATTGATCTTTACATTTTAATTTAAACCCAGTGTTTTACATTTGATATTTTAAAATGCCTTTTTTAGAAAAACAATTTGTACTAGATCTAGATTCAAATTGGAATTTGATTTGGATTTTTATTAGGCTCGAATTTCAAAATGGATTTTAGATCCAATTCACATTAGATGGGACCCATCTAGGTGGTGTCACCTCTAGATCATTCTTTGCATTTGATTTTCTTATTTTTGTTATTTTAGATAACTAGTTGATTTAGGAGTTTGCCTTTGCTTTTTATCTTTTATTTTTATCCCTTTTATTTTAACCTTTTATTATTTGCTTTAAAATCAAATGTGGACCCCACTCAAATGGCGCCACATCTAGAACTCTTTCTTTTATTGAGTGTTTCAATTAGGTTGAAAAAGAAAAAGTAAAAAAAAAATCAAATGAGAACTCTTCTAAGGAGGATGATTTTCTCTAATTTTGCTAATTAGTTGCTAATTAATCTAGCAAATATGGGACCCACTAGTGAGTCCCTATCCTCTTCCAATTTTCTTATAAATAGAGATTCAAGGGGGACGTCCAGCCTATGCAAGCAAGCTCTCTCCTCCTTGATTTTTCTTTTCCTCCTCCTTCCCTAAGTGCCACCCCTTCCTTCTTCTTTGTTTCTTTTCGATTGCAGCGAAGGAGGAATCACAGGTAAATCCTCTTCCTCTCCTTTTATTTTCTTTCTTTTATTTTCATTACTATTGCTGCATTTTCTTTTCATTTTCACAACCATGAGAAGGTTGAAACTCAGTTTCTCATAAACCGAGTTCCTCCTTCTAATCGGCTACAGCAAAATAAATCTCATGCACTAACTTTTGTTGTTATTTTTTATTTTATTTTATTCATATGCATTATAGATATAGGTATGCATCTTTACATCCATATAGAATCAAGAACGTTCAATCTTTTCTTTTCTTTTTATGCATGCTTAGACTAGGTTTAATCATGTTTAATAGTCTGTGCTTTAAATCTTGATTTTGTCCTTCACGTTAGCATCGTTATTTTATGTGATTATTTTTATCGTTTCAAGCTGATTTTTTATGAGACATACTTTCATATGCTTATGTGAATCTAGCCAAGTTTAATTATTTTTTAGCATCTTTTGTCCTATTTTCAAAAATAAAAAACAAAACCTATTTTATGTACCGTCTGGCCACTATTCGCAGCGTGGGTCAACTTGCTGAAGTCATATCTCCCTAATCGGAGATGATTTTTCAAATCCATAAAAAGTAACTTCTTTGTTTGCATGTCTAGTTTATTTCTGATGTGTTTGGTAATTTTTGATGCTTGTTTGCTATTTTATTTTAGCCCAAAACCAGAACCTATTTTTTTGTACTTCAGATTATTGTTTATAATCAGGGTCATCTTGTTGGAGTTATATCTCCCTAACCAAAGATGATTTTTTAGATTTGTGAAAGAGATTTCTTAGTTGTTGTGTCTAGTTTATTTCTGTTAAAGTTGGTAATTTTTTATGTCTATTTACTATTTTATTTCAGCCCAAAACTGTGATAAGTACAAAATATCATGTTTTGCAGCCCGCTTTCAATTTTTAATTTAATATCTTTTTTCTAGATATTTATTAAATTTATTTTTTGATTGCATGTTGTCTTTAGGGTTGTTAGGAGTCTTCACACCAATTTTCAAGATTTTAAGATGTCGTTTGGTATTTTATTTTTTTGTTTTTCCAAAACCAGTTTTTTTGAAAAAATCAGTTTTGCATAAATAAGGGCAGTTTTGACATTTTCTTGTTTATATTTTTAATTTTAGGAATTGTTTTCGTGATTTTAAATGATGTCCTTGATTATGTCAGGGGTCTCCACACCCAATTTGGTGTTAGTCTGCATCTGTTTAGTCTTCAAATTAGAGATATTTCAAAAATCATTTCTAAAACCCTGATTTTTAATACTGTTTTTGCAATTAGTCTAAACTTTTAGGGGTATTTTGGTCATTTTGCCTTCAATTATGATTTTTTTTAAAATCAGTTTAGTTTCATAGTTTATTAAATCATGCATTTTTATTTAGATTATTTAGAATTTTATTTTATGAATGCGTGAGAAAAAGGTTTATTTCGAGATAAATATCCTTCAATTCCTGAATATTGCTTGATAAATCTCTAAAAGCCTACATATTTTTACTAACATTTTTGTTGATTTTGCAGAAAAGTTCAAGACTTTATTTTTTCTTTTTTTTCTTCATTTTATTATTCAATTTCTCAATGTAAATTATAATCAAAGACAAAAAATAGTGGAAATTTTCTTTATTTATGCATAGTTTATGATTGCATAATCATATAGTTTATTTTTCTAATATTAATTGCTATGGATTATCATGCATATGCACCTTTCAAATTTCATTTATGATGAAACACGAATGGCACACTCACCTTCTTTTAAGAAATTAATAAACTTAGTAGAATTCGTATTTGTGGCCATAGTTAGAATACAAATGAAATTCAAGTTTTATTAATCTCTTTTAAGTTACAAAAGCCTAAACACTTAGGTTATTTTCCAAAATCATTGCATATTTCTAAAGTTTTCAAGATATTTTCCAAAACCATTCATTTTAGAATTTAATGAGATATATTTAAAACATACTTTTGGCCATAGTCATGAATATGTGGCGAATTTATCTCACTTGAATTCTCTAAGGCACAAAAACCCTTTTCATCAAAAGAGTTTTTTAAAACAAGGGAATTTATCAATGTTTTTTCTCAAATCTTTTAGAAAGGAATTTTTATAAATTGCATTCATGCGTCATTTAGATTTTGGTTGCATCCTACATGGGCCCACAAGGCCACATGCTCCATTATTTGATTCATTTTCAAAATATTTCTTCAAAGTATTTTCAACAATTCCAGACATGCATTATGTTTTCAATAAACTTCTTTTCAAAATCATGTCATGTGTGTTTGATTCCTTCTACATTATAGGATTTATAATAATCTCTTAGGCATTTGAATAAAACAAGCCATATTGTTCAATCATTGGCTCAATTACCCCTGGTTAAGGCGCTAGCTAGGAACAATTGAACCTCGTACCGACAGGCAGATCCCCTCTCTCAAGTTTTTTCATATTTTTCAAAAAAGAGGCAAGTCTTTCTAAAAATTGTTTCAAAAGGTCAGTTGACTTGCAAAAGTAAAATTTTGCATGATAACAACATGAAAACGATTTTCAAACTCACCATTCGAGGATGCACTTCAGATGAAACTCGCGCTTGCAGTTAGTCACCTGCCCACTTACCAAAAACAACAAAAATTAAAAAGCTTTTTAGCAACAGACAATCAACCCGAAATCATTAAAAAAACACCAAATAACTTTTGGTCAAGAGCTATGTCTCTAACGACCCCAAACTGACTCTTAAAAATTTTGTAATTTTTTTTACAAAGAAATAATTTTAAAATATTATGGAAAGGTATCCCAGGAACCCAAAACACATTACATATTAATATATACAACCCAACATACATTTTATATAGAAAAACTCAAACCATGAATTTATATTGAATTGAATTTAATAAAATAATCCTCATTTAGGGTTCAACATGTTTTCACAAAATAAAAACTCCCAACTCTGTCAGAATTCGAGTCACCGTATCATAACTTTTGCTCTCTCCAGTAAGTCGGTCCCTTCATCACAGAGCTTTAGTACCTAAAAAAGGTTTTTAAAAATGGGATAAGAACCAAAGTTCTTATACGAGACCTTTCCAAAATTCAACAGTAAGAAAATTATCATACATCAAATCAAACATAAGTTTAAGAGCGCTCAACAAATATCATATATTCAGAACAAACTTGCAATATAAGTATTTCAATTCAAACAACCAACAATCTCATGCTAAATTAACCATTTAGGAATGCATGAATCAATGCAATATGCATAAATGACTTTTTAACTTTAATTATCAGTATTGTTTTTGCATGCATGTCCCTACTTAATGCACATAATTAAATTCTCACTTATATAAAACCTGTGGATACTCAAAATGAGTCAAATTCTTGGGGTTCAAGACAGTTTCTGATGGTATCTTAATATATAATTTATATTTTATTAACTGGATCCTACATATATCCATCAAATTTCCAATGGTATCTTTATAACAATTTATATTTTATTAACTGGGTTCTACACATATCCCTCAACCAACGTCAGGAATCAACACTATCAATCAGAACATTAAGAATCAACACCTAATGCTAGGATGATAAGGAAATTATCATCCATTGATGTCACTTTATCAGTATACCAATAACTGCAACTAAGTCTAACAACACCACCCCCAGGCAAAGTGGCAAGGGTTTCCTATAACTGTGGTTGAGAACACGAACCACTAATTGAGTTCTTAAGAAAAATAATGCACACGACGTTTAGTATCCTCACAGTTTCTTATGACCGCCATCCAAGGTTTTCACCCTTTTAGGGGGGCACTAAGGAAGAAAAATTATTATACTGTTTAGTCTCTTTTATACTTCTAATCAATTAAGGGCTCTTTACACAAGAACAATTATGGAAATCAACATACATTAACAAACCCAGACCATTGCCTTGTCAATTTCAACAGTGTAATTAATTTAAAAGCAATATAAAACAGTTTTGCAATGCATTTAGAACTTATTATTTCATGAGCAACATATGCACCTGACCTCCAAAGGCCTATCTGTGGTTTATATATAATCACTCCACAATTTAATGACAGTGCAGTTTTTTTAGTGAACAACAATCATACATAAATATTCAACTTTGTATTCACGATATCACATTAATGTATAACTATAACACATGAACCATTGCATATTGTAAGGCACAATTCAGATTTATCATAATAGTAAAAATTCAAAAAAAATTCTAACCAACCAAATTCAGCCTCTATAGATTTAAGGTTTGGCTAAATATTCAAAACAGATCAGTATTGAACCCTTTTTAATGGAAATCAAACTTTGGACAACATAAGAAAATTTCAGATCTCCAAACAAATTTCCAAATCAGATTTTTATTTTATTTAACTTATCAGATTAAAACCAAATGACCAAAATCAAATTTATCTTATAAGCTAAAACCGGGATAGAACTACTAAAGTTCAACATCAAGTTATATATATAAATATACATATATATTTATAAATATAAATCAAATCTACTCAATTGTCAGACAAGATCCAACGTCAACCCCACTAACATTTGTTTTAATAAAAAGAAATAAATCCTGATTCAGAATTAGTACACCTAGTTTCCTATGGTGGTTCAATTCACCAATGCCTTCCATGTGCAATTATCAAGTCAATAGCCATGTATGATGTGTTGAAAATTGACACCACACTTATGCACAGGTTATCACATAAACCACATTGCAAGTATCATGCGTGAACTCAACACAACCCTATGCATAGTAAAAAAAAATTTAAAACCAAACAACAAGTATCATGGTTGAACTCCACACAAATATACTTAGTTTAAGCAGGTATATTCATATCCATATGCACAGTTAATAAAAAAGAAACTAAACAACATAATGATTTGAACCTTAATATGAATGGTATGAGAAAAGCATATTTCTTGTCTATTTTAAAACCCAATGTGAAATCTAAAACCATACAGATTTTGATTTTTAAAACCCACGTGAAAACAAAGAAAAACAAATATATCTAAGGCTTTAAAATCCAACATGAATACTGATTTGTATCAATAAAAAACATATATTTTGGATTATCTAAAATACAAATTTTGTATTAAACCTAAATCCAATAAAAAACATAGATTCCAAAACTGGTTTTATAGCTTTTTAATTAAACCCACAATCAGACCAAAGACATATATAAAAAAATCTAGATTTTTGTTTTAACTCTATGCCAGATCCCACCAAACTGAACTAAGAGAATCCTGTACCTTTATTGTTTCAGACGAAAAGGAGGAAGAAGAAGTCGTTGAAGAAGAGGGAGGAGAACCGATGGAGGAGGCGCTGCTACATGTAGCCAATTCACTTCACCGATGTTCTTTCTCTCTCTCTCTCTCTCTCAAAGTCGTGATTAAAAGAGAGAGACTCACTTTTTTTTATAGCCAAAATAAGACTCCTCCTATTGAGGGGACATCCCATATTTTTTTAAATAGAAAGTCTTCTATTTTCTTATGAAAATGGATCTCTCTCTAAACTAAGACTCTTATATACATATATATCTATTATATATATTATTTTGTTACTATTTTATCACTAATATAATTTAGTTTTAAAAATGAATGTACCTTATCATAAATGGATCATAGATCTTGGCAATGGATCTAAGATCCATATTGGAATCCAATTTAACGTCAGCCGCTATATATTACGATATATATTATATTAATTTTAGAGATAAAAAAATAATTATTTTAATAAAAATTATATTTATTAAATTTAAAAATAGATAAAAAATTATGAGATATTATAATGTCACACAGACTTGCCAAAAAGGTTGTCGCACCCATATCGACATGACGCAACACAGGTGTGGGTATGGGTGCGACACTCGGTGCAACAAAATTCATGTTTAGTGGGACCGGGTATAGTCAATAAACCTTGGATGCGATCAACCCATACCCAGGGTTATCTTTGTCCAAAACAGACTCGATTAACTTTGATCAAGTCCATTTTAGTCATTTTTTTAAGAAATGAAGAAGGGGGGAGGGCACGACTCCTCTTTTGACAGTGTCGACCATCTCTCTCTCTCTCTCTTTCTCTCTTCTTTCTCCTCCGCCTCCTCCTCCTGCTATCTTTATCCTCCTCCCTCATCTACCTTTTCCCTCTTTTTCTTCTTCCTTCTCCTCCTCCCTCCATTGCCTCCTCTCTTTCTTCTTCTACCTTCTCCTTTTTCCTCCTCTCCTTGTTGGCTCAAGGGATGAACCCAAGTCTATTGGGTTAAGCTCTACCTCTAGTGAACTGAATCTTGGGTTCAACAGAACCAAACCTAAGCCTGCTAGGTTCGGCTTTGGTGAATCTAGGCCTAACTTAAAAATTATATATATATATATATATATATATATATAGAGAGAGAGAGAGAGAGAGAGAGAGAGAGAGAGAGACTTCGCACCCCCACATCCAAGTTTTTTTAAAGCGCCACATCTACACCTGTATCCGCACCCGCACCTATGTAACATATGTCAGGAGGCACTAGGTTCTTTTAGTGCCTGTGAGAACATTTATTCACAATGAGCCTGAATAATGTATGAAGGTACTTTTGAGAGAAAACAAAAAATCCAACAATATGCCAATAGGAAGGAAACAAAACAAAGAATAAATAGACAAAACCAAGATTGCCAGACTAAGAAGCAGAAACAAGAAACAATACAAGAAGCAAAAGCGAGAAGTGATGCATTTTAAAATGTATAAGAAGCGGGAAGCGAGGAATAAAAAAAAGCAATATAAGAATTGAATGGGAATCAAAACGAAACAAAAATAAAAACTAAAATAAAAGTGACTATTCTTAAATTTCATGATCTTTTAGTGTAAGAATTAATTTGTTAACAAAATTTAAAAATGATGATTGCCAATTTAGAGAAAGGACATGGAAGTGAGTGAGAAGCGTGAGAGAAAACAGATAAAAAGCATGAAAAATAGAGTGAGAAAACATATAAGAAGAATATATGAAGCATGTGGAAATCATAAGAGAAGCGTGGGAGAATCGAGATTCCCATCAAGCTTTGGAAGCGAGGAGTATCGTGCTTCCGAAGTGAGTTTTCGAAAATGGGCTTCCTACCTATCTAAGAAGCTTCTGATAACTCTTGACAAGACCCAACTACTTTATCTTGTTTTTCTTTGCTATCACAGTAAAGAGGTTGCAGACACTAACAAGTTACCATTTAAATTTTAGAATTAGTTATTTATACTAGAGCATCAACCTTCTGCTTGGCCTTCAATTTCTTCATTTATTTTTCTTTTGCTTGTCATGAAAAATAGAAACTTCAACAAAAAAGTCAGTTTATTGAGACATCAACAGTTAAGGTTCTTATATCTGTCAATCAAAGGTAAGAAGCAACCTTAAGCAAAGCAAGCAACTTGGAAATAAGTGGAGGCTGAATCACTAAAAATTATATTAAGCATCTTTTGAAGATCATTTACTCATAAAGGAGGATGAATCAGAGAGCATTTGAAATAATAACACAAAGAAAGATGAGTGGAGAAAATTCCCATATTTAGTGATCATGTTTCTTTCTGGTAAGCTGATGGAGATTGATACAGTGGGATTTTAATCCAAACTTTGTTAACCAAGGTAGTAATGATATATCAACCTAGCTATCATATTCAAGATTTGATTCACAAAATGGGTGACCACCAACTATCACTAATCTCATCAGAATTCAAGGCTTACAATAATAGCATGTACAACCAAGTATATGTGGCAAAGTGGACGAAAAGGAAAAAAACCAAAGTTCAATATTGGAAGGCAGACATCTTCAGAATCACACTAGTACAAAGTGAGTACACACAAAGATCACAAATTAATGGACCGTAAATAAATGTTAACATACAAGATGGATCCATAAAGCAAAAAACCTTGGAAGTTCAAAAACTTTCATGTTGATAACCATATTTTAGATGAACATGCAAAAGCAAAAGTGAAAAAGCATTTATCAACATAATTCATCACATATGAGAAACAATGGCTTGATAGAACAAGTTTTTGAAAATTTAACGGAAAATAGAATTAAAATTCAAAAAAGGCTTCAACATTAGTACTTCAAGCATCAAGTTCCACATTTTTGAACAACCAAAACATAGCCTAAAATCCTGTCTATCATTGTTCAAGAGCGCAAGAAGATGTAAAACTATGGAGCATTTCGAGAATGGTAGGAAAATAATGCAAAAAAACTCTCATCTGTTAGCTTAGAAGAAATTTATCAACAAAATTTAAATGAATTCAAAAAATAAACAACATTAACTATCATATTTGCATGAATAATTGCAAGGACGAGAAAACAAAGTGAAAATCATCACGCTCTGAAATCCAAGGAATTCAAATAAAATGTGTGAAATTCATGAAGCTTACCATAAACTGCCATAAATGTGGAAATCAAGTAAAAATATATGCACTACCATTTTCTCTTTAACCAATGCTTAAAGAAAATTGAAATAAAGAATATGTAAATGGATGCTAAAATATTGAAAGAAGCACAACTGCAAAAGTTTGAAAAAAGCAGGATCTACACAGATTTTAACAGCTAGTGACAGAAATCATGCACAAAACTATAAAAATATGAGAAACAAAAAAGGAAACGAGAAACATAAATTCTTCTAACAAACAAAAAGGACAAAAACAAACAATCAACAATGCTCACACTAATACACTATGGTTGAAGAGTTCAACATGGTACAACAAAATGAAAGAAATAAATCACGATCAAACACTCACATAGCACACAATAGTTAACATGGTTCAGTCAGGTCTGACCTACATCCATGGTACAAAATTCACTCACTTTTCTCTCTTATTCATTTTCAACTAACTTTATACTTATATAGAGAGTTTACATTCAGAGGATGTCGATTTCATCCTTTCCTCATTTGTAGGATAACAACCCAATTCTCTCTCAAAACTTCTTTTGTCATTGAGATATCTCTCAATGTTATCTTTTTTGGTTTGACACTTTCCTTATATGATTTTTTGCTTGTTGTAATTCTATCATTTGCCATAGAAAGAGGATCACAATGATCATGATATGGACAATCCAATGAACGATCATGGTTTGGTGATATGGATATTCTAACTACCTCCCTCAAGCTCATCAGATCTAAAATTAGATTGATCTTGCTGATAAATCTGTTGAACCGTTGATGCAATAAAGGTTTAGTCAGAATGTCAGCCACTTGATTCTTTGAGGAAATGTATCTCACACTCAGTTCCTTCCTATGAAGTTTTTATTGAACAAAATAAAGATCTATTTCGACAAGTTTGCACCTGTTATGAAAAATTGGATGGGTGGCTAGATATGAGGCTTCAATATTGTCTCACCATAGTATGGGTGGTTCTCTTTCTGGAACACCATGTTCTCTGAGAAAAAATTTAATCCACATAATTTCTGCAGTAGCATTGGCAAGAGACCAATATTCTACTTTAGTGTTTGATCAAGACACCAAAAATTGCTTTTTAAACTTCATGACACAAGATTATGGCTTATAAAGACGGCATATCCTCCGGTCGATCTTCTATCATATGCCCAATTAGCATAACTAAAGCCAGATATACTAAAAACTAAAGATGACTTAATCATAAGGCTATAGTCAATGGTGTGCTTTAAATATCACAAAAATCTTTTCACATCAACCCAATGTTCATCTGTAGGATTATGCATAAATTGACAAACCTTATTGACTGCAAATGATATATCAGGTATGGTCATCGTGGCACATTATAGTCCTCCTACTATACTTCTATATAATGTAGGATCATGGAAGTTAGATCCAACTCTGGCGGATAGGATAGGTGAGTTTGCCATAGGTGTGGTGATAGGTCTTCCTCCTGTCATTCCAACTCTTTTCAAAAGATCAAATATATATTTTTCTTGACAGAGAAGAAGTTCATCATTTATAAAACAAGTCTTGATTTCTAAGAAAAAATGAAGGGCTCCTAGATCTTTTATAGCAAACTCAGACTTGAATCTTGAGATTAAATTTTGAACCTTCTTTGTTGAACTCCCTGTGACAATTATGTCATCAACATATATTAGCACTTTGGTAGAGGAACAAAGATGTGTCAATTTTGGCTCTAGTTAACTCAACGCATAGAAGGAAGGAGGAAAGATGAGTAAACCATGCCCATAGGGCTTGTTTTAGTCCGTACAGGGCTCTTTGCAACTTACATAGATTATTTGAAAATTTTGAATCTTCGAACCTTGGGTGTTGATTCATGTAGACCTCTTCAAAAAGGTACCCATGAAGAAAAGCATTTTGCATGTCTAATTGTCAGATGACCCATTTTTGACTCATGGCTATAGATAAAACTGTTCTGCTGGTGGTGGGTTTCACCACCGGACTAAATGTTTCTATGTAGTCAATCCCTTCTTATTGACTATATCTCTTTGCCACTAACCTGTCTTTTTAACGTTCTAAAGTTCCATCTCCTTTTCTTTTTATTTTGAAAACTCATTTGCATCCCACTATATATTTAGCATTCTGAACTGAAACTAATTTTCAAGTGTCATTTTTTGCAAGAGGATCAATTTCCATTCTCATAGCCTCTCTCCACTTTTGGTCTTTGAATGCCTCTTTAAAGGAAATGGGTTCACTATCTTGGAGAAGAGTTACTAAGAGAGCTTCGGGTATAGGATGTTTGGTGACTAAGAAGGTATTGTAATCTTGATATTCAGGATTTGGTCTAAATGTTCCATCTTGGTGATGGGTGGTCATCTGATGAGAAAGAATAGGGAAATTCGAAACAGTGGGAACTGGTTGGTGAATATTTCATTGTGATCTGTAACTGAATCACTACTGGATTTGGTTGAGTCATGAGGTGAAGGTAGTTTTTCGGATCCAGGTTCGGTGGTAGCTATTTCAGGTGTATGAGTCACATAGTTAGGCTTTTGAATAAAGTTGGGTGGAGTCAAAATAACGGGTTGGACAGATGAAGCTACTTTTTTGGCAAAATTTTTATTTTTGTGTATAAAGGAAAAAAATATATCATTAAAAACCACATGATGAGAGGTAAAAAGTTTTCCATCCTTCAAACTCATACAATAATATCCTTTATATTTGGAGCATACCCCATAAAGACACATCTTTTAGACTTATAATCAAGTTTGTGTTTTTGATATGCATGAAGGCAGGGAAAACATTCACATATGAAAATCTTGAGAAGCTGATAATCAGGTTGGAGTTTAAATAACGTTTCAAGAGGTGTTATATAATCAAGAGCCTTGCATGGAGTTCGGTTGATGAGATATATGGATGAACTAAAATATAAGTTCAAAATTTGTTTGGAACATGAGCTTGAGCCATTAAGGAAAGACTTGTTTTAATGATGTGCCTATGCCTTTGTTCGACAATTCTGTTTTGTTGGGGGTGTGCAGGTATAAAACTTTATGCCTAATTCCATTTTCAATAAAATAACCTTTTAAACTTTGGAACTCACCTTCCTAATCTAATTGGAAAAAAATAATTTTGTGCCCAGTGATGTTTTCAGAAAAGGTCTTGAAAATTTTAAAAGCTTGACTCACATCCGACTTATTTTTTATAAGATAAAGCCAAATATACTTTGAAAAACTATAAACAAATATCACATAGTACCTGAACCCATTAGTACTTGTGATTGGGGCTGACCCCACAAGTCAGAGTAGATGACTTCAAGGGGACTCTAAACATGATTAGAAGAATAACTAAATGACAGATTATGACTTTTTTCTTTTTGACATGCCTCACACACATTATTAAATAAAAGTTTATCATAAGTCAAATCAAAAGTATCCAACACATGATGAACAATTCTAAGAGCTGGATGACCAAGACGTCTGTGCAAGTGGTCCAATGATACCTTCTCTCCATGATGGGCTTCTTTATTGTCTGCAATCCTTTTTATTCTGTAGAACCCTCCTTCACTTGTTCTTTGTTGAAGAATCTTTCCTAGTATATGATCCTTAACACAATAAAGATTTGAGTGAAACTCAAAATATATATTATTATCCTTGGTAAAATGTTGCACTGATAACAAATTTCTTGTAATTTTTGGAATGTGCAGAACATCATTAAGCTGTAAACCATTATTAATTCTAGCGGAGCTAATGTTAAGAATGTTCAAACTTGATCCATCTCCAATTTTTAAAGCATCTGATCCTTGATATTCAAAGTGAATGAAGAGATTGTTGATATCATTGGTTATGTGATGTGTGGCCCTAGATCTAGGATACCAATTATCATCTCCATACACTTGAGAATGATTATTACACTGGGCAACATGATAGGCTTGAGGAGCTAAATTCTTATTTTTAGTCTGGTTGGTGTAGGAATAGCAGTTCACAAATTTGGCAAACTGGTTTCTCTCCTTAAATCTAATTTGCTTCATTGAACCGATGTCCATTACGATTCTTGTTCTAGGGTTGATTTCTTCCTCCACCTCGATTATTTTGTTTATGAAATTCTTGCTTAAGAACCATATTTGCAGCAAGACTTATATGATCAGATTAATCATCATTGTTTTTGAAATTAGCCTTTTGCATCAAGAAGAGGCCATGCAGTTCAGAGGGAGTAATTGGGTTTCTGCGAGTTTCTATCAAGGTTTTAAAAGCAAGGTACTCATTTGGCAGACCTCTAAGGATATGCAGAATCAGATCATCTTCCTCCATGGGATTTGATACAATAGCCAGTTGATGCGCAATCACCTTTGCTTTGAGAATGTATTAATTTACAGTACTCGTACCCCTTTTCAAATCCTGAATTTGCGATTTGAGGTGCATAACTCTTGATTTGGAATGCGCAACATAAGATTGCTTAAGCATATTCCAAACAGCATTAGACGTGTTTAGGCCAATGATTTGGCTGCGAACCGGTTTCGAAAGGGATGATAAAATCCAACTTAATAAAAGTTGGTCGCACATTAACCAGTTAATATAATCAAGATTAACTTCGACAAAGTTTCCCTTTGTGTTTGGCAGAGCTAGCTTGGTTTCATCAAGGAATCCCATCATATCATACAAAATGAGAATGGGAGTAAATTGAGACTCCCAAATCAAATAGTTTTTTCAGCTAATTTTATAGCTTTTGAAGTAGAGAAGATGAAAAATTCATACCCTGACTGTTATCCAAGGATGGAGTGCTCATGCTAAACCAAAATTGAAGCGACAGATCTATTTGCGAGAATGCTCGGATACCATGAAAGAAATAAATCACGATCACTCTCACACAACACACAATAGTTAACATGGTTCGGTCAGGTCTGACCTACATTGACAGTACAAGATTCACTCTCTTATTCATTTTCAACTAACTTTACACTTATGTATAGAGTTTGTATTCAGAGGATGTTGATTTCATCCTTTCTTCATTTGTAGGATAACAACCCGATTCTCTCTCAAATTTTCCTTTATCGTTGAGATATCTCTCAACGTTATCTTTTGATGGTTTGACACTTTCCGTATTTGATTTTCTGCTTGCTGTAATTCTGTCATTTGCCATAAATAGAGGATCACAGTGATCACGATCTGGATGATCTGATGAACGATCACTGTCTGGTGATATGGATATTCTAACAAAAATAACTCAAAAAAGAGAGTAAAAGAGCCAAAATATGGGGAGATCAGCATAAAGTAAAAGGAAAATGTTAACCTAAAAAGAGTTTCCACAAGCCACACGATTTTGCAGAAAAATGCAGGTAGAGCAAAATTAACTATGATGCAGGAGTTGGACAGTATGCCACGAACAACAAACAGAAAATTACTGAGAAAATGAACAAATTAACGAAAAAGATTAAAGCATTCTCCTAGATTCAGAAGTATAAACTGCTGCCCAACTGCCGCTTCCATCAGTAATTGTCGCTATAAACTCAACAGCGACAATTTTGCCCGCTTTGCCCGCTGTATGAATGTCGTTGTTTCCCACTTTGCCCGCTTGAGAAGTAACTGTTATCGAAGAGGTCTAAATGCTTAAGGAAAGAATCTCGGATGACCCACCAAATCACGAAAGCTAGGTTTTTTAAGAAAAATGATCCAAATAAATTAATGAGATTAGTCATGGCCCACTTAATTGATCGAGTATTCATCGAGAGTTAGTCACTGGTGTCTGACCTACCACAACTGGGTGAGTACCATCCAAACTACATTCAACTTAAAACTTTGATGATCCACACATGATGATGATACAAAGGGGAATGAGATCAGGTGTAAATTTGTAATGTGATTGCACACTTCAAGTGTGCTGCTGCATCTGATCACCCACCGTCTGCTGTTAGGCCCCACAGCTGACAGGTTGTATTCCGAAGATGGTGCGTGATTAGGTGCAGCAGCACACTAAAAGTGTGCAATCACATTGCACCTGATCCTCCTCATACCAAAGTAACCTTGCGTTTTACTTTCCTGTGGGATGTGAAACAAACAGCTCCATTCAAAAAATGCGCAGCCCATGAGACGGTGCAGGAGGCCGTGCGTTTTACTTCCTAGCTCAGCCATTTCATATGAGTTGCCTTCCACATTGAGAAGGGTGGGGAATGTGAAACAAACCCGGGCCCTTAAGAGAAACCAGTATGGATCAATGCTTTAAGACAGGTAAGATGGTACCATGTCATATCCATAGACCAATTTGACTATATAAAGGATGTTGTAGGATGGTGACCAGCGTCACACCGTTCATCTCGAAAGAGATGGATGACCACGATTGTGACACCTATCAAGCATGCCGCATGGTACATACATGATACAACAGTGTTGGTAGCTAAGTATAATCGTATGCAACAAATATTGTCCATATTTTGAAATCAGGATATTACAAAAACCGGTATAATCTCATAAACATAGCATATTGGATCTATATGTTCGATGCAGATGCAATCCTACATCATCGGTTCTTGTTTGGATATGGACTAAGATCCTGATCAACTGAACAAAATTCAGATTTGGATTTGGATGAAGCAGAACCCGGCCCGTGACCA